>NW_010128016.1:20388-20968 GCF_000699245.1 Pterocles gutturalis | reverse complement strand
AATGCACAAAAATTAAGGACAAGAAATGAGAAGGAAAATCATATATGCAAAAAAGAACAAAATTACATACTATTCTTCCTCTGCTTTGTTATCTACTTGGCAAAGCAAAATTATCTGTTTTTTTCCGAAAAGCACAACACCTTTGATGACCACAGTGGTTGGGTGCAGAAATTTCTAGATCATCAACAGAAAACTTTTACTACCTCAGTGCCCAAAATACCTGCCCAAGAATAAGCTTCATATTGATTTTGAGGGAATAGTGCCACCTACTGAGTCAGTATCTTCCATTTCTGTAGCACTTGAAGGAAGTTTCCGTAAATACAGATTTAATCCAGTGTTGTGAATTTGAAAAATCTTCCACTCCTTAATCTTTGAACATTATTCTTATATTCCTAACCAGGGCTTTTTCATTGAATTTATTCTACTAGCTCTTAAGTTAAAGGTTAAAGTGTTTAGGTGTAGCCTGTGTCTGCTAATGGGCTTGTGCACTCCAGCACATAAGGCTCAGAGCCTATATATTACAAATGTTTTTGGAATATAAATAATGAGGAACATGGCTCCAGGCTCTTAGATAAGGAAG
>NW_010128016.1:8806-20376 GCF_000699245.1 Pterocles gutturalis | reverse complement strand
CCTCTGAATTTTATTGGCAAGCCTCAAGATTTTCACAAGTAAGTAATCTAGGGTATTTGTTATAGCTTAAGTCAAAATAAAATCTATCCTATGTATAGCAAAGATATTTAGGCCAATGTAATGTTTAAGTTGTTTTCTTACTAGGCTCCCAAGAGAAAACAGATGAACCAAGTAAAACAGAAATACAGAAGGTTTTTCTCATTTTAGAATATTTTATTTCACAGACTTGATCATATGCTTTGAAGGCATAAAATGACCTATATCTTTGCTATAAGTTTAGTTAGGAAGCCTATAAATCAATACAAAAGCATCCAAAGTAAATGGACTAGGAAATAAACATTCTTCTTAAGATGGACATTTTTATCAAAACAATCCACAGCCAATTCAGGGCAAGATATGTGATGGCAAAGAGAATCAGTCTATTCTTCAGTTATCCCATCAATCTAGGAGAAAGACAAAAACCCAGTGTAAATGTGGAGTTTGGCATCCTTAAAAAATTATGGAGGCATCAGTAGTTAAAGTTACATTCTGATTTCCACAGAAAGGAGAGCTGAAATCCTTCCTTTACACATTAGTGACTGAACTTGGTCTCTAAAATCATCATAGTAACTCTTAATAGAACACTTTAAAAAAACTCTTTAGTTAAATCTTTAGTAACAAATCTTCTAGAGAAACATATTTGAACGTTCTCACTTTTCATTCTTCTCATAGCTCTTTAAGTTTCTGTTAAGAGTACAGTCATTTTCCATTAGTCTTTCTATTCCTATTTGCAGGAGGGAAAATTAGAATGAATTCTAATGAAGTTAAGACATCTCGTGTAAAATCCTGAGATTACTGGACTGAAGAACCCTCAATCTGTAGCTTTCAATCATAGTTCTGATATTTTGTTAATCCATCTATTTCTTAATGTGTCAAAATATGTGTCCAGTTAAAACACAATCTGTGATTAATTACTATTATATTTGAGTTATAATTTGCTTCCACATTTGCTACAGTTAATGATGGATGAGGAAGGCCAGTGAGGGAAAACTCTTGCATAAGATCTGCCTTTACCAGTAAAGAATGAAAATCAGAACTCAATACAAAGTGGAACGCTTGCTTGGTTTTCAAAATTCATTTCCTGCAGGGTAGGAAAAAAAAATAAATAAATAGAAAACATTTTGTGGAATGAAAATTTGAAAAAAAATAATAATTTTGTAATATTGTTTCATTTTGAACCAATTAACCATTAATTTACATCTGTTCACTTTATTGCAGTGCTGAATAGAAACTAGTTTTGTCATTTGCTTTTGTAGCAGAGTCTATTTTTTATGTAGAATATTGGTCTCAGGAGAAGAGTTTTGCATTTGACTGAGTGATGCAGTAGATTAAACAAGAGCAGCCTCGTGTTCTAAATTACAGTTTGGCACTTTGGAATTCTCGCTTGAAAACTTATATGGAACACTATTATAGAATGTGATCTACTTCAGAATGAGCAGGCAATGCATTACTCAACACGTTAAGTTCCCAGATGTGTAAGATGCATCCATTTTGCACTCACAGGATTTTATATTTTAAAATGTAATATGTACAATTACATTTTTATATAATTTTGGTATCACTATCCTTTAATTAGGATTTATCATGGGGCAAATCCAGAGATCATTTAAAAAAAAACAAATCAGGAAATCAGATTCAGTTTAATATTTTCCCTCAGATTTAAGAAGGTGAAACAGAGCAGAACTCAGCTCCCTACTCTAGGACCAGCAGACAGTTTATACTCAACAATCATTGTTCAGTTTGAAGCCTTTATTTAAGGATAAATAGAAATAATCCAGCTAAAGCCTCTACTTTAAACTGAGTGTACACTTACATGACTTGTTAATTCAGGAACACTCCAGAGATTTAGACTGTTTTTGTGGATGGATCTGAGGAAAAATGGACATGTAATTGTTATGGTGAAGCTACAGAAAAAACAACTGTGCATATTGCACGTGAAAAAGTCTGTCAACGGCTCTGGGAAATCCATGCCTGACAGGCCAGGCTGCTGTGACCAGTTCAAAAATAAGTAGAATTTAAAGGCAGTCTGCCAGCAAAATATTAAAGTATCTGCAGGCACATTGATGCACTAATTTGAATAATAAAATCTCTTACATTCTCCATGCACATAAAATCATCTGTAAAGACTTTATACGTTAAAATAATGGATGACTGCATTGAGACCCAACCAAGAGAATATTTAGGAAAAGTTTAGGAATGGCATTTTGTATAAGAATATCTGTAAGACTGTTTTTGTTCAGATAGAATGTAATAACTTTCTGTCCAACCTATCTTGTGTTTAGGAGACAAAATATTGCCTTTTAGGGAAGAGGGCTTGAAGAGAATTGATCTCTCCCTCCTCCTACTGCTGTGATAATGCCATTTTAATTCAACACAGTAAATAAAACACATACACATATACAAGCATGCTTACTCATATGCATTAAAAACTGAAAAAAATGTATGTATTTCTCCCTAGAGCCTAAACTGCAGCGTTATTTCAGAACATTGATTATGTGATAGACACTATAAACTTTACAGAATGTAAAAAGACTAAGAGCAGGAAAAGAAGCTTTTAAAAAAGGAATGAAAGAACTTGAAGGTGTTGTGTAAATGGTATCAAATGTTGAGTATAGGGACAGATTGTTTTCAGGCCTTCTGAGTCTGAATCTAATAATTGTTATCTATTCAGCACATAGAGATTTATGTCTCAAAACTCTCTCAAGACCATGAGAAACGTTATCATCAATTTAAGAAAAAGTATTTTTCTTTTTTTTCTCTAGCACACACATTGCTGAGTGCGTTACAAAAAATATCTTAATCAAAACTTCTTCCTGCACATACTTTCCTTCCTGCCATTTTGCATCTTTCCACCATTCCTTTGTCTCTTGTATAGACAGAGCATCACCAAGATACTTCTCTTTACTATTAAGGTCATTTTCCTCCTGGATTCAGCAGTAGCACTTAAAAGATGTATTAGGGAAAAGATTATGAAATATTTATTTCATAAAATGGAATAGAATAGAATAGAAAACTGATCCTGCTTTTCTTAATTAATATGCAAAATAAAACCCAATATCCCTATTCACCTGAGTGGGGACTAAAACTTTCCTATCGGGATTGTACTTTTTTAAAAAGGACAATCTAGAAATTCTTGTCTAAGGGCGAAAAAAGCAGTAAATACAAGTGTTAAGTATGCCTGTATGAGCACTGTCTATCTTGTATTCCTCTAAGACCCTCACTTCATATTGGAGAGGAGTTTATTATATGCCAAAATAAAGCCGATTTTATTACAGGCTTTACAAAAAAATCAAGAAGTGTTTAAGGAGTGGGGATTTTAGTAGCCACAAGCAAAAAAAAATCATAATGAGACAGTCATTCCCACTTGAAACGGATGGCCCTGGTGTAATTTTTCTCTGGCCTGGCAAGGGAACAGTACCCTGCAGACTCCTACAGCTATTCCCAGAAGAGTATTATTGTGAAGTTTTCATTCTTTCGGGTTAATTTAGCACGGCTCTACTTTATTATGATATTTCTCATACTTATCAAATCCTCATAAAACTATAATGACAGAGACTATAGTTTATATCTAAAAAGAAAACCACACAAAATTTATAAAGCTACTGGTTTTTATCATAGTATATTTAGACCAGTTTAAGTCAAGCTTTTTCCCAGCACTGGTTGTGAACAACAATGTGGGTAATCTATTAAAAGGATGCAATTTATTTTTACTTGATCAGAGAGAAGTTGAAAAATAGCAATCTTGATCTATTCTAGAATTTCTCAAGTTAAGTTATGTTGGTAGTATTTTGGTAAACCACATTATACAAGTCTTATATTTCCACTGTGATGCATGCATAGAAATCTGGGTTCTAATGGACACATTTGCATGTCTTTTTTCAATTTCACTCTCTACAATTATTGCCTAGTATCTTCTGTTTCTAAACTTTTTTTGAAAAATTTTCACCACCCCCCAGAAAAGATGAAGGAAAAATTAAAATAGTCACAGGAAATTGACTGGAAATTCATTAAAAAACCAAGAAAAGTCAAGAAACTCAGTGGAGAAGGGGAACTGGAATACTGCCATGATTTTTATGCAATGAACTTTACCCCATCCATACACTCTACAGCTCTACCTAATATAAAGGATCATGGTAGCAATAAATCAGGATTCATTGCAGATCTACAGAAAACACAATTGTGTCAATTTCTATCAGCTAAAAATTAGTCTAACATGAACATTTTTTTAAAACATGACATGAGTTGTATTTTTCAATACAATAGCAAAGAGGAATTTTAATAGGACAGAAATTTCTTTCCTTCTGCCATGCACTCTTAACTCAAACTCACAAGCAGTCTTGCTTCGTGCCAGAGGGGCTCTCCTTTTCAGACATGTGGCATGATCCCATTCCTACTGAAGCCTGTTAGATTCGGTTGGAGTTCAGTCATGTTCCTAAAATGGGTTCTGAACAAACAACAAAGATCAGTTCTTTATGAACAAGTTTCATTGTACTCTGGCAATTTTGAGCTAACACTTCTCCCTCCGCCCGCCTTCTCTCCAAGAGTCCACTGGCAAGTTGACCATCTGTCCATAAAGGAGAAAGCTTTGATATGTATGAACAGCTTAGCTTTTACTCAGCTTGGAAACATTCTGCACATTAGTGTGAAATGCTCTTAGAAAACCTACCATGGCAGCTTTATGAATTGACTCATTGTAAATTTAAACTTTGAAACAGAATTTATGGACTATGTTTAACACTTAAAAAAGGGAGTCAGCTGGGGCAGGTATGTTGGAAAATCTATATGGTTCATGAATAGTGAGCTCCAATGTGAGCCATCTTTTCTTTGTACTTCAGAGAATTATTTCTTAGTCTGAAGAAATCTGTTCTCTTCTATTGTGCTAATGAAATAATGAAAGGGGAAAAAAAAAAAAAAAAAGAAAGAAAATAAACCAAGCCAGTATAAACTACAAATAATACACTTCCATGCATCAAAACATGTAGAAGAAATTAAAGAAAAAACAACAACAACAAAAAAAAGAAAAAAATGGCTTTCTTACTTCTAGAGCAACTTTTAGAGTTCATTATCTGGGAAGCTTAAAGAATTAGAAGTTTATTTTGAACCATACATGATACTACCATGCAACAGGCACTACTTTGTCCTGACAGTGAAAAAGAATCTGGGGATGAGGATTTCCTGTCTTCACAGTTCAGATGGAGATTTGCAGACTCTCTGACACCATTTCTGGCTAAGTTTTCCTTTGGACTTTTAGGCTTATTAACCTCATCTACCACAAATTTAATTCTAGAAACAAACCTGATTGACAGCAGATGTTAATGGCATCTCAAAGCTGTTTTAGACCTTACCTATTTCTTCTCTGCCTTCTTTAGTTGTCTGATCCAAGAGCTCTCCTCTTTCGACTACAGATTTTTCAACTGAGCTTCAATCCACACTTTCCTCTCTTAACTCTTCTCTCCTTCATCCCTGAACCCTTTCATACTTTTCAACTTCCTTTCTCTTTCTTTCTAACTGGAAAAATAATCCCCTTCCTCCACTCAGCTACTGTACACCAAACCATCAAACCACTGTGTAATTGGCTATCCCCAGTATATCCTTTCTGTGGGTATTTTGCCTGCTTCTGCTGTCATATGACTTGTGTTTTGGATTTTGAACACATACTGACACAGGCTAGCTAAGAAAGGTGGTTTGGCAGAGTCAAGAGAACTAGTTTTGATGAGTAGTTCTGCATTACAGAACTTTTTTTATACAGTCTTTGATCTAAGTCTTTGATATGATTTATGCTGTGGTTATGGTAAAATGGTGGCATATCTACAGAGTACAATGCATACCTGTAAGAGGTGGCTAAAGTAGCTCTGAACTAGGTAGCTTAATTTTCTCTCATTCTCTGGGAATACTGTTTTTTCACAAACTATTTTGCTTTGCTTCTTCTCATGCTAACGCATCCATTCTGGGAGCTAGAGCAAGTGAGCTTCTGCCACACGAACAAAAGGAGCACAGAGTCATCCTCCCAGGGACATCTCTAGGCTATGATAAAGGAAAGAAAATTTTGTATCTGAATCTGCTTTAGTGTTACACTAACCCCAGAAAAAGTTTTTATGTTCCAGATTATTTTAGTATAGAGGAGGCATCACTGTTTAAGTAAACGTTCCTGTATTTTCCCTAGTTAAGTATTTTTATAATAATGGGATTAGAGCCAGGCCATGAATGATCAGCACCAGTCCCAAAATGAATTTACATCTCGGTGTCCTCTGGTATGACATTCTGGAATGCTTTCAGGATCTGGAAGTGTGGTAACTAGATGTGCCACTTAGTAAATGAAATTAGTAACTTAATTCTGTCATAGTACCAAAGAAACCAGCGAAGTTAAATCAATGCCAAATTTGAACTATTTCCTCACAACACAAACATGATTTAATTGAAAAACTGGCATTAAGCAAGTATTTTTGCAAGTGACTTCAGTGGAGGATTGCTTTCATTATTAACCCTTCATCATATGAAAAAAAGCCTAAGAAATTCAGAAGAATTTTACAGGATGTACAAGTAACATAGTTATGTCCACAGTTTTATTTTCCTGGGTTTTTTTGTTTGTTTGTTTTATTCCTTTCTTCTTTTTTGGTAGTCCCAAACATCAGAAATATTAAAATCTTTGCATGAGACTCTTAAAGATGCCATCCATTGTCATTCGTGGAAAATGAGAACAAATCAGAGTAACAACCTGACCTTCAAATTACTGATGCACACAAAGCATTTGATATTTTAAAACCCAATAAGAAACATTATTCACAAATGAGCTTGTAGAATTGCCCTTCAACTGTGATCAAGGTCTGAATTTCAGTCTAAGGATAAGCTTTATTAGTTACAGCTGCTCCTTACTTCTTACTTCCTATATATTTCCTGTCCTAGAAAAGAAGCTTTCAGACATTCTGCTTGCTCCCTGTGTGAATCTTTCTCTAATAAACTCATATATATTTTTTTTTTCTCAGATTCACCTTGTTGTTTAGATAACTTTATGTCTCCCTTTCAAGCTCCCCTTGTATAAGTATGGATCACCTTTAACTCAGTGAGGGAATAAGAAATGGGTTTGGCTTCTTTTTTTTTTTTTTTTTTTTCCAGTTGCGGAGATTGTCACCAAAGCTTGAAAGAGACTGTGAAAACAGGTTTTGAATGTAAAAGAAGTTAAGGTAAGCTTCTCATTGGAAAGCATGAGGTCAGTTAATTTATCAGTCTGTTTGGATGTATCTGGTCACTGGACAAGCTAGGAAGCACTCAAAAGAAAAAATACAACCTTGCTTCAGTAATTCATTAAGCCTGAGATCTGAAAATACTATTGTGATTTTTGTAGGAAGAACAAAGCTAGGTATAAATGAAACTTTAAAAAGTCTGGTTCAATCAAGCACACAGTACAGCTTCTGGAGAGAATATTGTGATTTTCATGGCTACTGAGCTGGTCATATCTTGAGCTTGAGTTGGACTCGAAAGAACAGTGCTCGATAAGATAACCTATGATTCATAAGGTGTTCAACTGTGGGAAAATATTCTTAAATTCCCATGTGTCACCTTCCCATCAGATTGCCTTTGCCTTCTGGCAATATTAGATGCAGCAAGGGAACAAGGCCGATTATACTAGAACAGTCTTCCTGGTAACTTTTCCAAAAGTTTGTTTGAAAAGAAAGATAACTTTATTCTAACATTTCTAAAGTCATTCATTCAAGCCAGGAAATAATTAGCAAAAATGCAAGTGATTATACTTGTAATTCTATGTTATCTAATGAAATTATGCTAGCTCTCCATCCTCCTTCTTTGCAGCAGAGTAGTATTTTTTAGCCCTACTCAGATACTGGCATCACTTGGAATTTCAATCATTCTTTCTACTTTAATATAATCCAATGCCACAATCACCTACTGCTTTATTCTACTGGAAATGTTTGTGTTTTTCATGATTGTCATAAGTGATGAGACTGCACACAAACTGAAAGCAGACTAAGGACAAATTATAGGACAAAAAAAATTTAAAAAAATATATAACCCTATCCCATATGCTTATCTTGTGGTTTGGGCTGAACAGTGCTCAGTGTGACTTTGTCACATAAATCAAGCCTGTCTTAAGCTGGTAAATTCTATAACCCTGAACATGAAAAGACTGGTGACAGCAATCTGGTTGCAAATATTTCCATTCAGATCATTTGGAGCTGGGAATCTTAAACCTTTTAAATAGATTCCCAACACTTTCGGTTTTCAGACAGCCTGAAAACAGCCTCTGAGAATTTAAGTTACAGATGTGTTCATTAATCGGCTCAACCACCAGTATTTAAAGATCTGTAAACTCTGCAGAAATATGGCATCCCTAAAAGTTTTCTTTCCCAGCTCCTGCAAAAGTAATATTTAAACAAATAGCAACTGTCATTCGCAGTGTAAACCAATAGCTAACCAACAGGAAGGCTAAAATCTCTAGACAATTAAATGCAAGCCTTCAGAAAATACTCTCCTGTTTGTTTTTTATTCTTTGTTTTGTGTTTTTTTGTTTTGTTTTTGTTTTTGTTTTTTTCCCTCTGAATGAAGTGGAAATTTTTGACATTTGTAGAAATATTATTAGACCTCAGATCTTCCTGATTTTCCAGAAAATAAAGATTGTTCAATCATCTATGCCATATATTGCAGAACTGCTTTAAAAAATGCAATAGTTTAACTGGGTATTGCTTTATTTCTGTAATGTCCCTCAGAAAATAAATCATGTAACCAACCAATCCCTAAGATGCTTTCAAGACCTTTGCTCCTTTTACATGATGTGCACTGAACTTAAGCTACTTTGAGCATTAAGCTGGTGAAAGCCACACTTTCACATATTTAACAAAACTTGAATCTAATTTATCTAATAAGACCTTATCTGTTACCACTAGTAGTCTGGCTAAAATGAGAACACAATAAACTTGCAATCACCAATTTAAACAAAACCTATGGGCTTTTCAAAAGGTGAAAAATACATGTTTACTAATGTTTTGGTTTCTTGCTTTCATTTTATCATAATTCCATCATGTTCACTTACTAAAAAACCCCTAAATTTCCAAAACTGTCTATAGCAGGAATTATTTCTGAAACTTTTATCCCAAAGTCAAAACCAGCCCAAACAAGTTACATTCTGATAATCACCCAAAAAATCTGTGCTTCCAAACTGCCGCTGTTTGTGGTTACCTGGGCCATGTGCATTTGTTTGCACTCTTCTTCACCTTGTCTACCTACTGTGATCCATCAGTCCAATAAATTTACCTCATTGTCAATTGGTAAATACAGCTGGCTCTGTGGAAGGTCTGAACTAGCTTGGTGAGTTTCATCTATGAGGGCTACTTAAATATAAAAAGCTTTGCTTCTGACAATACCATATAATATTTTCCAAGTTACAGAAGGAATGTAGGAAGGTTTATATATTGCCAGACAAGGAGACAAATGCTTTGGAGAGATTAGCAACAGGCACACTTGAGCTGATAATTCAAAATACAGTTTTTAAAAAGTTGAAGCACTACATTGCAGGTCAGGAATAGATATCAAAATAAACCAAAGATGTGCTTTCATCTTGCCACTTACCATGTGATGACACCTCATCTTTCCAGCTCCCGAGAGCCTTTTGGACAATCTATTTTCCTTTCCAAGGAATGGAGATAAATTGACCTTTACAGGTGCCTAAGAAATCTAAGAAACTTGTAAAAGTATCTCAAGATAATGTTTTGAATAAAATACTTTTATTTCATATTGTGCCGTTAAAGAGAAGGGCAATATTTTGTGGATATTTTTTAAAAGTCTGAATCAGACCCTTGTAAAAAAGAAACGGTTTTGGTGTTGTTTTCTTTGGGTGTTTTGTTGAGGTTTTTTTATTTCTTTGGAAACATGGGTAAACCCCCTAATTGTTATGAAATCTGATTACATTTTTACATTTATATCAGTTCTGAGTCCTTATTAATATTGCTTGGCATGGTTGAACACGGTAAGAGAAGTTTTGAATCTATTTTTCGTTAATAGCTTTAGTGATTCTGGTTTTCATTTCATTAACTTCTGCTCTGCTGTGTGACCTTCTGACATTTTACTTCAAACTATCAGGAAGGGGTCATCCATGTATACACTTAATTCCATTAGATCTTGAATTTTATTACTGGGCTGTTCTCTTACCTCGGATCAAAAACACTCACTTCGGTAAATGGACTATTCCAGTCAAGCAAGAGTCTACCAGCCAGCTGAGAGCCTTGTGCATGTGGAATTCTCAAAATCATCTTGTTAAAGCAAAGGCCCAGAAATTCAAGAGCTAGTGATGGATAAATTTTAAACAGATGCATAGACATGCACGAATTATGGCTCTTCTGAGGCTGAAGAGAGGCTAAAGTAAGGTTATTTCCACTACTAAGCAATTTTTTAACCCAAAAAGACATTTTCATGGATCCCAACTGTTTATATACAAAGTTACTGAACACTAGGTATCTGATTTTTTTTGAAAATGTTTTTCTTAACACGATGGCTTATATGTTACCCACACTAGACCAAATTCTGTTCTGAATTGCACTCTGTAACTGAGAGGGAGAGTGGTATTTGGTCCATGACATTAACCAAGTAGTACTAAATTATTTTTCAGATTCTGCCTTTGATTTTAGCTACCAAGCATATCCACACTGATACCTACTTTACTTAAAAGAACAGGAAGGAACATATTTTTTGTCATGTAACGGACTCAACTATAGTGAAGACAAAAGTCACTGTGAAGATGTTGAAAAGAATATACAGGAAATAATTGGGGGGCAGGTGCTTTTTTAGTTTTTTTCACTGGCCATAGTCTCAGTTCAGATCCAGACCAAAGATATAAAAAGTTTCTGAGAAAACAGCATACTGCTTAGTTCTCTCACTGTTTGGCTCTTTGAATAATCAAAACTGCTTCCCAGTTTAAGGAGAGACATTTATCACTACATCAATGACTTTCTGTATATGTCCTCAAAGACTTTCTTTTAACTTTTTAAGTTTTCCATCCTTTTTTGTAACTTTTGCACTTGGAAGAGAAACGATCAACAAAAGAACCCTTAAGTTTCCAAAGATGGAGGGAGAAAGTAATTTCACATGATCCAAAGAACATGAAACTCTTTGTGGATTTTGTATTTACTATGTAATTGTTGATAATCCTTCTGTCCTTGTGTCACTTGGATCCCCTACAGCATCAGTCCAACACAAGCAAATCTCGATACACTTTGGAAACCATTCTGAGAAAAATCATTAAAACTCTCACTCTCAAGCCAAAAGTTAGATTTACACAAGTGTGTGGAATAACTCATTTGTGGATTGCATGAATTTGCCACAGCCTTATATTTACCTTGTGAAAAGAAACTTCACTTCCTTTCCCTTCCCACAGCACAGTTATACTGACTTACACAGCTATGGAACTAAACTATTCCTTCTTTCTATCGGAGCAAACCTAGCACATGACAGCCAGATATAAAATTGGAATTAAATCTTCTGCCTGTCTGACTAGTTACTGTTTAACTTCACTAATCTGCTCTCAC
>NW_010128016.1:0-8775 GCF_000699245.1 Pterocles gutturalis | reverse complement strand
TTTCCCTAAATTAAATCCTCAGTTAAAGCAATTTCACTTTGGTTTTCTTCTGACCATTCCAGTGTTGAATTCTACCCATATTCCTCTCTGCACTGAAATCTCCACATACAGGTCACATGCAGCCGACAGAAGGTGAAAGGAAAGCACATAGTGCATGGGAAGCCCATAGACAGCTTTTCCCTCCTCACAAAAAAGTCGTAGACAATGTCCTCCGTGCATGTGGTCTAGTAAGCAGAAGCTTGTCTCTAAATTGATGATAGCCTGATTCCTCCTCTTGCCTCTACAGCTCCTGTGCAGCAGAGCTGAAGCTGCAGACAACCACACTCCGGATGAATTCCCCCCGGTTTGCACACTAGTACAGAGAGTTCCGACTTTTGAGGTATTCCCTCCAGGACACTGGGTCTCCTTGAGCTCCTGCCTGCTACTGCCAATACTGCTGACATGCAGCCAACATGGCTTTTGCCTTACCGGGCTCTGTCTCATGCCAGTCTGCACTTTGTCTCTTCTAATTCTAACGTACACATTGTGCTTCCAGAAAAAATAATAAATAAAAAAAAAGATACTGCTTTTGTATACCTCATATGGACTGGAGGTTATCACTGATTTGAGTATTCCTTATTCCTAGCTATCAGTCACTTTGAGACAATAAAATCTCAAAAACTACGTTTGGAATAAAAACATTGGAAGTTCTGACTGGAAAGCTACAGATATACGTGACAGAAAATAGGGTGCCAAGAGAGGATGAGGTTTTACAGTTATTTTAAGTCCCTAGAAAATTTGTTTGTCCAGAGAAAATCTGAAGAAATGAGGGAGAAAGAGAATGATTCTATCCAAACCCACCACAATAAACTACTTCAGAAACTAACTTTGAGTTAGTTTACAATAAAATTTATCCCAAATAAGATTTTCAGAACTTATGCCTCAATCTAGAAGACACAGATTGTTCAAACAGAAATTATTTAAAATACCTGTATTAAGAAAAAGAGTTCCAACTTACTGTATTAAGGGATAGCTTAGAAATGGCTTATACATTTGTTAAAAAATGTCAGGGAAAATAACATCTGGAGGAGGCAAAGGTTAAAGAGAAATTTGAATGCACTTCTAAGCCAATATACAAGCATAAAATTTCAGTTCAGTATATTCTATAATAGGCTAACCAGGCTATACACACACATGTACTCCTATAAAAATCTGTATATTTAGCCACTTATGCCATAAAACACATTTTAAAAATATATACAAGTCTCTAAAGGATTTGGCAGTTAACTACAAGCTGTATTATGTCAGCATAGAGCTTGAGGTCAATTGGAAATCTCCAGTACCTGCTTAGTTGGAAAAATCAGTCTGTTTCTGAGTTTCCTGCGGTCTTTAGCAATAGGCAGAAAAAACTGGTATACTATCTGCAACACTGCAGATGCAATCTAGGTGAAGATAAGACCCCATTCTTGAAGGAATTCCTACAACTTTTGACACTTTCAGTAGCACTTGATAGTTCTTAGTACTGGCTCTCTGATTGCCAGGATATTTTAGCGACAGTACTGGCAATTATTTTGAAGCTCTCAGATATGGATGTAGCAATTTGTCTGGAGCTTTGTAAATCTAAAGTAGATTTCCTTGATTGCTGGACCAATTTTCACCTGAAAACTCAACTTTATTCACAGGTCTCATAATTTTTGCCTTAGCTGTTTGATCCAAAACAACGAAAGTGTAGTTTAAAGTCACCCAATAAAGACTTGCTTACATTTGGTGTAAAAACGAGTGTTTGTGCATTCTGCAGTTACATAGGATTTCACAAATATGGTGAGTACTTGTCCCTCCCTCTGAAAATACCACAGCAGTAAACTTGTAGTAGTTCAGGATTCCCTGAATGTGGCAAGAAGACCACAGTTAGGCGATAAACCATCTTTTTGTGCCTGGGGAGAAGACAAAGGAGTGGCACATCTCTAGCAGGAGAAGGAAGGAAATTCAAGGACCTGAAGTTTCCTCTCAGCTCTTAATTCAGTACTGTCCTAGAAGAAATTAAAGTTTGACACTTTCTTTAACTTTGAAACTGTTTTTCAGCCTCTGTTTGCATAATTTACTTCCAGAGTGATCTTGACAGCAAATGCAATGAGATGGATAAGAATGACCAAGCGATTGAAAGCCTCAGGACTTTGAAGTGATTGCCCCATAGCAGTAAAAGAAGGTAATGCTTGTCATGATGATTTTTCTTTCAGATATATATACACAGACATATATATGTATATAAACACACACACATGTAAAACCCTTTTGCCAAATTCTTGTTAAAAAACTGAGCACAGGAAAGAAGGAAGGTGAAATGTCTAACCCTAGTCTCATTCAGCTGTCCTTGGTGAGTGTCCCTTTTTTTCCATATGTGCTCCTGACTGTTCAGACATTAGTGGACAGAGCTACTTTTTTATGTCTTTTACATTTGAAGGCATTTACATGCCAAGTACCTCTGGAACTATGTCCAGATTTCACTAATGGATTCTCAGTAACTTCTGCTTCTTGCAGTTGTTTTCCTTCCCTTAAATACACTCTCTGTTACCCAGCTGCTTCATGCTGCTGTTGATCACAAAGGGTATTTGAATTAGGCTTCGGTGTACAGCAAGTCGTTTATGCTCAGAAGCACATTTTGTATATTCATCCTTATTTCCTCACACTTATTTCCTCTCAGGCTTCCCTCATCCTTATTTCTTCCTCAGGCTGAATGCATTCTGTCACAGTGACCCCAGTACAACACCCCAGAGGGAGAAATGTGGACATAGTACGGAGATCTGTAGCTCAGGTGGATCCAACAGCCTGTGTTTGAGAGAAACCTGTGTTCCTCGACAAATAAAAGCAGATATAAAAAACAGTTAACACTTTCCAAGGCTGGGTGGCCTTCAGTTGGGAAACTTATCACGGCAAGATGATTTTGCTGTGGTTTCTATGGGTGTTAACAACAGATGTGAATACTGAGCACTTGGTACTAATTTGTAGTGTGGTAGTAGCTAGTACCCCATACAAAGGGTTAGTTGTTGTATCTACTTTGAGAGGCAGTTGTCTCTGCTTGGGACATGGTAGAAAGTCCTACAAACTCCTTTGAAGAAGGATAACTGATACAAACGTACCTGAGTGACTTTCACAGTTTTACAGCAAGGCACATCAATTAGTTGAGAAGCAGAATATTTACCTAAAGCCATGTCTATTCTACAGGCTGTGCCCCAGCAGACTGACTCTGAGACCACGTTCGTTTGTTTAAACCTACTTTGTATTTCTCAGCACTGCAGGAGCACAGTTAAGGTACAGCCTGGAAAAGCTGGTTGCTACTGCCTTTCAGCTTCTTCAGTTTGGAGGTGATTATGTCACTTAGCCATTCAGAGAAATTGGGGGTTAATTTTTTTTCTCATCAGACAGCAAGCACTCAGTCGTTTTTGGCACTCCCTCGACAACAACCGCTCTCTCGCCCGCCCCAGCCCTCCCACACACCCACAGAGTGCCAGGGGCTGCCCACAGCCTGGCAGCCACACCGCACAACGTGCTGCCCTGGAGCCATTCATCCAGAAAGCACTTCAAGCCTTTCAACACTAATGTAAACAGAATTCCTGTAAGGACTGAGGAGTCTGAAAGATTCATATATTATATGTCTCACAGTACAAGATTCAAAAGGAGAAATACTTCTTTTTTTTTTTTTTTTTTTTTTTTTAAAGGTATAGGCAGGCTGTCATTCCAGATGAGAACAGTAATGCAAAAACCAAGCACAATGCAATCATTCTGACAGTCTGTGTTTCATGTCCATGCTAAGGAACTATAAATAGTAATTTATAGTTTTAGTTGCTTCTCATCCTCCCCATTTTTGCTTTGTTTCTCCCAGAGTTACAGTAAGAGCTGAGCACTGGCGGTTTTGATAGACCTTATGGCAGAAGAGCCTTTTAGCTTTTCTGAATTGCAACTCATATTGGGGAAGATGTTTGACACTGTTTTCATTATTAACACCACATGGGGCTGGTTGTTACACAGTACACAATATTTGGGCTAGCATAATGTTTGACATTTTTCTTCTTCACTAAACCTGAATACATAAATCGATGTTAACAGTGAAATGAACCCACAAAACCAAACTAGATGATTACTCCTCTCCTATGTATGTGATGCTACACGTGTGCATGCGGAAATTTCTCACTGCTCTGCAGTGTGGTCTTTGAGATCTATGTTTGTGCATTGCCAGATTCATTTTTCCCAGTGAAAGAAAAATAGTTTGCAATTACAAGACAGCTTTCACAGTATGGCATGCAAACATAGAGCACTGCAAAGTCTCAGAAGATCAGCAAACACACAGCAGGTTTGAAGCACCTTGTTAAATTTCTGCAACTAAGTTGGTATTTAGCACAAACAATAGCTGAAGCATATCAACATGGAGGTGTAACTAATCTTATAAGGATTTCTGAAGCAAAAGCTGGCCCAGTTTGCTCTTCTAACTGTTCTTATTCCAATATTTTCTTCAGCTTCTTGCACTCCTTTGCTGTTTACAGAACTATGCATCACAAGGCTGATCTTATAGCTTCATTTCTTCTGTAATTGCCTATCTACATAATCGTTTTTGCTGCCCTCTGACTGCCTTCAATCTGTCAGACCAGCTTTGCCTCACTGTCAGGTGAGACACATTATTTATGATGTGGTAAGTTCTGGAACTGCTATAAAGGAGTGATAACAACAGTGTAAGTTTGGGCATAAATTTTGCAAGATACTTTCTTTTAGCAAATCCTAGTCTTTGGCCTGAAAAAAGAGTAAATTTGTGTCAAGAGTTGGTAGTTTCTTTACAATGTAGACAAGTATCTGCCAGCACAGCAAAAAGTAGTTCATTTCCAGTTTTAGGTGTCCCCAGTGCAGCTCTTATTGCAGGGATTGCCTTAGAGATTAGCACCAGGTTCCTCCTTCACCAGAGTGGAGCCAACAGATGCAGCAGCTTCTACAGAGGTTTGTGGGTTCTAACTTGAAATCTTATAGATCTTCTTGAGACTTGTGGGATCATCAGTGACTTCTCCAAGGAAGATAAGAGTGTCTTGGTGCTGCAAGGAGAGAATGGCAGAGGTTATCACTTTCTGTAACCTCCATCAGCTTCTAACAAGCTCTATAAGTTGTTCTTCTCCAAAGAGTGCTTGAAGCATCTGGTCCAGCTGACTCCAGAATGGCATGGGTCAGACACCCTTGCTGTACTTGCTGGGGAGAGATCTGTATAAGTGTCAACCTAGGGTGCAGCTCACAGAGGATGCATATTTTATGGGTGAGAGCTTGAAACTGCAGAGAGATACGCAGACATGGTAGTGATTCCTCATATGGACCCACTATCCCAGTAGCATCAGAGGACTTGAGCCAAAACAAGTTTCCAAACTAGGATACAGCTCTCCAAGCCTGGGGTTGCAGGTGCCTAGAGCTTGGGATAGGTGGGCTCCTTGCCTGCAGGAGGTGTGCACTGGTGGAGGTCAGCAGACTGCACAGCATCAATGGTCATGTGAAAGGGACCGATGGGGTCTTCTCTGAGGCTGTGCAGCTTCAGTAGCCTGAATCCCCAGCTGCAGGGAGGGAGGGGCAGGCAGAGTGTCTGTTTATCAGGTTGAGAAATGGAAACTCTTGTTGTGGTGAAAGCTGGAAGCTTGTGACTTCTGATGTCAGAAGGATAACCCCTGCTCCACACTGCAGATTTGCACCTGTAGAATAAATAGGTCTGTACTCTGGTAGCAGATTAGGGTTAATGAACTCTTGATCAATAAAGCAGCTGAGCTGCCTGGGTCTAATCCATGCAAAAGCCCCAGGAGGAAATGGTGAGTGAGTGTGGTGGGAGTCTTCCTGCTGCAGAGGGCAGAGGTCCCATTTTGCTAACCTGACTTTTCTCCAGGTCTGCTGCTGCTTGGGTGTTCGGATCTGGGATATTCTAGAGAGACTGCCTAGGTGTTCACAGCCCCTGGACTGTTTGCCCCTTGCTGTTCCTTCATGTGGGTACTCCTGGCCTGTTCAGGGGACTGCATGGAAGAATCGTATCAGAGAACATCCTGGAAAGAAGAGAGGTCCAGGAGAATGATTTGTGATTTTTGTGTTTTGCTGGGTTGGTATTTTGGTTTTGGTTGGGGTTTTTTTTAGTTTTTTTTTTCCCCTTCCTGTCACCCTTATCTTCAAGAATGGCAGGAAGAGGGACCCAGGGAAATACAGGCTGGTCAGCCTTACTTCAGTCCTTGGAAGGTGATGAAGCAAATCCTTCTGGAAGCATTAAGGACAAGAAAGTGATTGAGCATAGTCCGCATGGATTTAGAAGTCAGCATGTTTGACCAACCCTATTGTTTCTGATAACGAGATGATTTACTCAGCCCTAACTTCAGCAAGGTTTCTGACACTGTCTTCCATAACATCCCCAGAGACAAGATGATGAAGTATGGGGGAGGTAAGGGGACGGCAAGATTGTTTGAAAACTGACTGAACTCTGGGTTTCAAAGGGTTGTGGTTGGTGATGTGAAGTTCAACTGGAGTTCAGTCAC
This sequence comes from Pterocles gutturalis, assembly GCF_000699245.1. Taxonomy (NCBI): domain Eukaryota; kingdom Metazoa; phylum Chordata; class Aves; order Pterocliformes; family Pteroclidae; genus Pterocles; species Pterocles gutturalis. Next base: position 2,260 of record NW_010128016.1, on the reverse strand, counting down.
TAGCTGTGTACCCTAAGGGTTGATATTAAGCCCACAACTATTCATTTTCATTATTGACCTGAATAATGGGACAGAGTACACCCTCAGAAAGTTTGCTGATCATGTAAAACAGGGAAGAAAGGCTGATACACCAGATGTCTGTGCTTTCATTCACAAAGACTTCAATAGAAATGGGCCAGCAGTAACCTTCTGAAGTTCAGTCAAGGTAAACGTCCTTCACTAGGGAAGGAATAACCCCAGTCACCAGTACCAGCTGGAAAGTGACTTTGCAGAAAGTGACCTCGGAGTCTTGGTGGACAAGCTGACCATGGCCTCTGGTGGTGAAGAAAGCCAACAGTACCAGTGGGCTGCATGAAAAATAGCATTTCCAGCAGGTTGAGAGGGTGATCCTTCCTTCTGCACAGCACTGGAGAGACAACTTTCGAGTACTGGCTTCAGTGCTGGGCTCCCCAGTACAAAAGAGACATGGTCATACTGGAATGAGTCTATCGAAGGGTCACAACGGTGATTAAGGGACTGGAATGTCTGTCGTATGATGAGAGGCTGAGAGAGCTGGAGTTGCTCAGACTGGAGAAGAGAAGGCTCAGAGGAATCGGGTGTATAAATACCTGGTGCAGGAAGGAGGTGTGTGGGTGGGGAAAGCAGAGAAAACAGCAAGATTCTGTGGTGCCCAGTGACTGAATAAGAGACATCATGCAGAAATTCAAATAAAGAAAATTCTATTTAAACTTAAGAAATTGTTTTTTCTATTGGTGTTGTTGAACATTGGAGCAGGTTGTTCAGAGAGGCTGTGGAGTCCCCATGCTTGGGGACATTCAAAACCCAGCTGAGCATGGTCCTGGGCAACCTCTTTTAGCTGACTCTGCTTTGTGCAGTTAGACTAGGCGATGTCCAGTGGTGTTTGACACCCTCTGCTTTCTACCCTGCGATCTCATGACCTGTAAATATCAAAGATTTCTAGTGTTTTGAGAAAGTGTGTTACAGAAGCCGAGGGAACTTATTTTAAAGCTTAAATACACTATCACTTGTGGAAAGTATCTTGTGTCAGCTTGCAAGTCACTGTATCACTCTGATTTAGGAATATGGAATGTTTACATCATCTCCTTTCTTGAAAAAAGAGGTCATGACAGTCATGGTGAAAACACTATCACCTGCTTCTTTGAAATGATCCATTTATTTTCCTTGTGATCATCACAAATGCTACTCAACAATAGCATTGTGACAGTCTTAACTAGGGATACCTGTTGACAGTAGGAAAAATCCAGTTTTCTTATTTTTCTCTCCATCTTACAGCCTTTTCCATTGGAAGATGAAAAAAAAAAAAATAAAACAAGGAAGTTGGCCAGCTAGTTCTAAACCGTTTTCATTCAAAACTATTCTTACCTCTATCTGATGTCAGGATGCTTACGGTGATAAAGGATTGCTCTGGTGTTTGAGCCTTCCAAGACCATGTACAGAAGCATGCTGTTCTGAGAGAGGGTTAGATTTCACAGCTGTCACTGGTCATCCAAGCCCTGCAGCACAGTTTACAGAATACATGTTAGCAATGCATGAAAAATCTTTACTGTGCTAACTTCTGCAGGAGCAGGCAGGAAGCACAGTTAGGGTACAGAGCTGGGGATATTGAATACGTAGCCTTTTTCTCAGGGAAAAAGCCTAACTAACTTGGTCTCTTCTAAAACATTTGACATTTATGTTCAGCTACACTTGAGGTTTCTTTCTTTACTGAGGACAAAGGGAAGCTTGTAAGACAGGTTTATTGACTGTCTGCAATACTTTATATTCCAGTATCTCTTGTCACCTACACAAGTAGTCACATGTGTTTTCAGCTTAGTTCCAGTGCTTTCAGCCAGACTGATGTCTGGATTTTTATTTCACAGCATGTCTGGCTCTGGCTGAGAGGACTCAGAGCTCCACTGAGCATTCCCTATTTCCATAGAGAACACAAGCTTCACACATCTGCCAAGAACCAGAACTGTTCTCTGCTCTGCCACGCTGCATTCTTCCTACTCTCCTAAACCAGGAGGGTGTCCTATTAGCCTCTATTATCTGTCCATCAAAGTAACTTTGTTGATGCCACACCACTGACCTGAGCTCTGAGGACTCTAGGCAGCAGTATCATAGGAGTTCCTTTTTACTGCATTGTATCTCCTGTTTCTATAGCCAGTTTCTGCAAGTGATGTTCCTTCCATATCAGACTAGGTACAAATTCAGAGACATGGCTCATTCTTATGGACTGGACACTCAGCAGCTGTTTGCT
>NW_010128015.1:0-151254 GCF_000699245.1 Pterocles gutturalis | reverse complement strand
TTTCAACTCTTTCATACTGTCCTCTGTCTGATTTTAGTCTCAAATAATGATTGAGCGTTATCTGGTGCTTGCTTAATGGCTAAGTGATGTTTGGTGATAATTGATAAGTGTGATTTGGTGCTTGCCTTGGAGAAGTTGATTCCTGATGTTTATGCAGTTGCTGAGGTGAATAACGTTGTGCTGTATTGTTCCTCGAGTCAGTGTCTGACTCCACCTAGCCAGTGCTCCTTTTTGGGGAATCAAAAAAAACCTCTCTCGACTGTCCACTGGAGTGGGGCGAGACATTACTCTGCAGGTTCCCATGGAGCTGTTTTCTCACCAGCTTTGTGGATGAGGTCCATTTAAACTTTGCTACTGTGTGTGTCAGTAAAGTAGTTAAGAGGCAGGAGAAGTAAAGTGGAAAATCTGAATATGTGACAAGGTCCTCACCTCTCTCTTAATCATCATTAAAAAAAAAAAAAAAAAAAAAAGAAGGGGGAAGCAAAAGGATTTTATGAGCCCCAGATCTAACTGGTGGTTCCTCTGCTGCTGGTATTGTTGCAGACAGCTGTAAGGCTGTGTCTTGAGCATGTCCTACCTCTCTGCAGTAAAAATTGGATGCTAGGAATCAGACTCACACACAGGCTGGCAACTTCTTAAAATCTCAGAAAATACTGAGGTAAGTGAAGTGTAAAACTGGCTAAAAACTTTTTTATCTTTCCACAGGGTGCAAGTTCTGCTTCTTTGGGTATGCCCATCATCTCTGCTACAGTGAACCCATGGCCGTGGCAGCTCTGGCTGAGTGAACTCAAGTCAGAAACTGTCTTGCCAGGGGAGTACCAGAGCTCTGCATGTACATAGTAAGTCATCACAACCCAGTGTGGGCTTTATTACAAATATTCATATGGTTAGTAAATGGATTGTGAAGCCTCTGAAAAGCCTTCTGAGAAGTCTCCCACTCATCTGTGGGATGGGGGACAAAGGCTTTGTATGTAGAAGCAAATTGTTGGAACACTTACAGTCACCAGCAAATAGATAATTAATCTTAAAAAAAATTAGCTGACATAAAAGAAACTGAGACCAGTCACATCACAGGCTGTTCCACACACATTCATGCAACACAGTGAAATGCAGTTGCAGTAACTTCTGCTAACTTATAGTTTTGATCATTTTTGTTAGGTTTAGAGAGACTAATTTACCTTCAACTCCCCACGAGGCAAAGATTCAGAGTTAACCAAGCCACCTGAAACACTCTCATTAAAAATACCAAATGTGGAGTTTTAGCATGCTTTAGACTTGCACTCTAATCTAAACATGTCAACAGCTTCCAAAGTGTTTGTGCAGATCAAGGGAGAAGAGCTTTTAACTTTAGCTTTTCCTTTTTGTCCTGCTAATAGGGTTAACGTGTGTTTTCCAAGGACAGAGAATATGATTCTGGTAGAAGCAGTAAAAGACAGATTGAAGCTGTCAGGATATTAAATAAAGTTGAGCACTTGCAGGTTCTTAATCAAGCTTAGGGAAAGTTTACAAAATATTTATGAACTTACCTTTCCTTTGAATACTTTTTCAGCTGTTGTTCCACATATAGGTCTGAATTTTTCTTCTCTGTTCCAAAGGCTCAGATGTCTCTCATCAAGGCATGACTTTGCTATAGTTCTTATGCAAGAGTTCCTGTGTTGCTCTGCATCATAAAAGGAGAAAAGGCAACAATCTTTCTCCTTTTTTATGATCTTGCAATAGTTTGACAAGATGCAGCTTAACAACAGCTTATTCTTCTGCCTAATTGGGATGCATACTGGACAAAGTCATAGATATTTTAATAAAGAAAGTAAGAGGAGTTAGAAACTTCACAGGAAAGAGAAAACAGGACAAGGACAGTTTGAGGAGACATTCTATCATCAAATTTTCTCATTGGAAAAACATTTTAGACACTTTATTCTTTTTTTTTTTCATATACACATCAAGGGTACTCAGACAAGCAGAAATAATGGCCTCTGGCTAATGATTGAAAGGTAATGTCAAAGAACTGGTAACCCAGACACATGGCTTATAACAAATTTCCCTCTTCTCCTTTCTTTTCTACTCCATCTGCGAAAAACTATAACACTCACTGAGTATGCTGCCATATCTTGGAGACAGAGAGTAATTTTAAAGGTTGGAAGGGATCTCCAGAGGTCACCTAGTCCAGTCTCACAGTCCAAACAGGTACAATTACAGAAGGTTGTTCAGGGCCTTGTCCAGTTGAGTTTTGGCTGTCTCCAAGGGTGGAAACTCCACAGTGTCTCCAAGAAATCCCTGACAATGTTTGACCACCCACATGGCAAGTGTTCTTCCTCGTATCTAATCAGAATTTTCCGTGTTCCAGTTTGTGCCTGTTGCCTCTTTCCTTAACGGCTGCACAGCTCTGAGTCACTTCTGTCTTCTCCACACCCTCCCGTTAGGCAGCTGTAGATAGCAATAAGGTCTCTCCCCCAGGCCTGCTCTTCCCCAGGCTGAAAAGTTCTCTCATCCTATCTTTGTGTGTCGTGTTTTTCAGCTACCTGATTATCACTGAGTTTGCTCCAGTATGTCCAAGTCTGTCTTGTAGCAAGTGTCCAAAAGTGGATACAGCACTTCAGATATAGTTTTGCAAGGATCAGATTGAGAAGAAGGGTCCCTCCCCTGGAGGTCCGAGGGACATGCTGCTAATTCACCTCAGGGTGCACCAGGACTCCCAAATCTCTTATTTTCTGCACAGCTGCCTTTCAGCGAGTTGGCCCAGGGCCTCCTGCATGGGCTTGTGACAAACTGGAGGCATTCACCATGGGTTATGAGGTTTCTTTTGGCCCGTTTCTCAGTCCTGTTGAGGTCCCCTGGGGCAGCAGCCCTGCCCTCCAGTGTCTCAGGGCACATCCTAGTGTGACATTGCCCACGATGTGGCTGAGACTGTGCTCTGTTCTGTCATCGGGTTCACCAACACTAGTAACTGGCCACCCACCAGTTGGATTTTCTACCACCAATCGCCACCCCTTGAGCCCAGTTTTCCAGTCCATTTTCTACACAGCTTATGCCCTTACCCAGCCCATGTCTCTCCAAGTTGGCTAAAAGAGTTTTTTGGGAACCTCTGACAGTGACCATGCCTTGCCAAAGCAAACATCATCTTCTGCTCTACCCTAGTCTACACAGACACTTGTTTCACTGTAGGAAGCAATCAGGTCAGGCTTGGTTGGCCCTTGGAAGACCCATGCTGACTCTTCCCAGTCTCAACATGTTCTGCATGTGCCTGGATGCTTAAGAAGAAGAGGAGGCTTGAAGGGGCTGTTCCATAACCTCCCCAGGGAACAAGGTGAAGCTGACAGGCTTGTACTGTCCCCAGTCCTCCTTCTTGCCCTTCCTGCAGGTATGTGGGACATCTGTCTCTCTAGTCAGTTTTCTGCACCTCCCATGATCTCAAAAGTGATGGAGATGATGGAGAGCAGCCTTGCAATATCAGCCAGCTCTCTTGGTACCGTCGGATGGTGAACTTGTATGTGTTCAGTCTGCTTATGTGTGCCCTATTTTTATCTTCCCTGACTGTGGGTACAGCTTCATCCCGTAGACTCTGCTCTTGGCTCAAGGCCTGGGAGTGCTGAGGGCAGACTTTCCCGCTGGCATCCCAGGCAGAACGGCACTGAGCGCCTCTGTCTTTCCCGTGTAAGAACCACCACTGGTGGGCTGGGCTCCTTTGTCCAGTCTCCCACTGTATTGTGCCAACAAGCTGAAATGTGCTCTCGTGAAGTCCAGGGCTGTGATTCTGCTTGGTCATTTCTCTCAAGTTTTTAAAACTGTGCCATCTCATCGCCGCTGCAGCCACACTTGACCTTGTCATCTTTGACTTCTTGTTCCTTGCTTGCTTGTTACAGGTCCAGCAAAGCATCTCCCACTGTGATCTTGTTGCTTACTTGTGTCAAGAAACTGCTATATACACACTCAAGAAATGTCATGGATTGACTGGGAAGCTTTATCAAAGAAAGTAGAAAACTGGTTTTGAAGCATATTGACCAGTTCATCACTTTGGATACACAAGAGAAATTAAAACGTGATGGACTGGTGTCCTCTGGCAGTCTGATTTCATTGTCTTCATGGGAGCCCATTTGTTTTACTGAGAAGGATATCTGACTGTTCCCTGTAAAAATTATAATTCTGAGAAACAATGTGTAAAATTATGCCATAAACAACATTATCTGCATATTTCCTGTATATTATGTGTTCCTTACTATGCATGTAATAAGTTGACGCACATCTTTGAATCTGACATACTTTAAATTGTGATCATCCATTATGTACCCAGCAGAAACAAAATAAGCTTTAAAAATTTGTTGGTTTTATATGCAATGTAGCCAATGCCTCCTGGATACGTCGTGTTTTGTCCTTGGTCCTTGATGAGAAGGGCTCTTTTTTTTTTCCTCCTGTATCTTATAAACAATTTTGATATCCCTGCAATTTTCATTAAATATGATTAGTAGAGGAGTGAATGTCAACAAGATTGACCAGGGATGATCTTGATTCAACTTAAGTAGAAAAGAAAGTCGGTAATGCAAATACTTAGAGACGACAAAGGCAGATCAATTGAATTACAATTTTCATTGCTCTTGGTTTTGTGATTAAAATGACCCAGCAAAGAACTTCCCTTAACACTGATTACTGTTTAAAAGGATGAGGGGGAAGGGCCTCCACTGCAGGTCATAAATTGGTTTCTGGCTTTTAAGGGAGTTTTCTGTATGTGTAAGGGTATAGGATTAGAGACCTTGAAGGCACCTGTGTTTTAACTGGATTTTATCAGACATGAAGAATTTGACTCTCTTACTTTTTTCATATATCAGAAAGGATGTTTAACCAGCAGCTGTATTTGTTTTGAAAGATGCAATTGGATTTAGCCTAACCCCAGAGACAGGGAGAAAGAACATCGGTTTATTAGCTCCTCTGAAGGGAGGCAACTGACTGAATTCTGGAGCACTTTGCAGTACTTTCAGCACCCGAAGGAGCAAGAAAGCCTCAAACTGAGTCATACTGTTTATTCTATAACAATATGTTCTGATATATTTTGAAATTGATGATCCAAGAAGCCAGGCACAAATTATGATTCACAGCACTGTAATGTTGCTATCAATTTACTTTCAATCAGCAAGGAAATATACTACAAAGTGCTTATTCATATACAAGGGGGAAACTTATTTACATCTACCTCGCAATCCACAGAATTGTGAATATATTGCAACTGAATACATGGAAATGAAATGCACTAAAACATTTTCTCTCAGCAATTTGTGTCTAAGCACACAATGGAGCCTGTGGTGCAACTTAATAGGTTGTTGTGAATTAGCACATGGTGAAAAAAGGTCTCCTTGCTTTCATAAATGAACAGTCTCCAACTTGGAGAGGTTTTAGCAGACTAATGGAAGACAATTTTTAAATAAACAGGGTATGGGTGCGTTGTTGCACTGCTCAAAATATTTTACTACTGCAAGTGTAGTGTGAGGAGGAGGGTACTTAGTCTTTCTGAGCTTAACCTGTGAACAGCCAAGAAAAATACCTCCCAGAAGGGGATTCCAGTTGTATTTCTGGAAGTGTCACTGAAATGTGCAGCGCTAAAAATTTCAGTCATACATGAATATGAGTCAGCGTACAAAACAGTCAAAATGTCACATGAGCTAGGCCTAATATTAAGCATTTGAGGACAATTCTCATGAGTTCAAAATAGTTCAGCTCAGTTCACACTCAAAATTAAGGGTGTATTGAAGTGTTTGAAGAATCTGGGCATCAGTTCTTACACACACAAGGACCAAATCACCTGCATCCTATTTTAGGATTTCCTATAAACTGAAGGTGTAAGACAAGAGGAGTATTTTTCAGTGGCCTTTTGTAAGAATCTGAAAACACATTTCCAACTCTCCATCAAGAATTTCTCAGTTTTATTAGTGAAAGGTTCCGACGGAGTACATTTTTCTGACGGATATATTCAGTAATGTGGTGGCATTTACACTGGAGAACGGATAACTTGTCTTTTCAACTTCTCCTCCATTCTTAATTAGCAAGAGGCATATATTGTTACTTCCACTGATGGGAAAAATGAATCTTGGGCCAAATTCCGATCTCACTAGACATATTCTCATTATACAACAGGAAATATAAACAGGATTCTTCTTTCTCATTTTTACATTTTTGTACCAGTACCAAGGTTTGGAGATGAAAAGAAAGGCTATGGATCTCTTCAGGTGATGAAAGCTACTTGATATCATCTGTAACTTTCATTCTATAATGGCTTCTCTAATTCTCCCTGATAAATTCTACTTTGCCTTTCCAACTCTGCACAGTGCCTCTTCTTTTTGGTAACTTTGAAATCTTACTAACATTTTTAATAGGATGACAAACCATGAATTTTTAGACTTCAGGGGATAAATTGAGGTAAGATATCAAGCAAAGGAATCACTGAGGTGTCACTGGAATTTAAAAAAACTTTTTTTAAAAAAGCAGCATGTCTCTGTAACAGCACAGAATTATTAGTATGGATTCTGCAACCTCTGAGTTTTGATAAAACCTCTTGAATTCTGTTTTCTTTGAATGCTGGTATACACAAAATTCATCCGATGTGATGAAACACAATCCCTGCTTATAAACAGGAACAGCAATGGGAAGGAGGAGGTGACCAGAGAGGTTGAGAGAAGAAAATCAGAGAATGTGTTTTTTCTATTGAAAGTCCTTATTATTCTGTATCAGCTATCTTACTTGGTGTGTACATTCTTCTGCCAAGACTACCAGAAAGAATTTGTACCTAGTAAGAATAAATCATTACAATATGCCCTAGCTCAGAATTCAAAGCCAATGGGATTTAAATGTATAAAAAGTGTATGCTTTCACAAATAAGTTTAAATGTTTGGTAAAGCAAAGTCTCCCATTTCTAATATTTCTGTTTCAATTTTCAGTTTCTAACGTAAGTAGAGAATAAATCTCTAAACATCGGGTATATGTGTATTGCAGTAAGATGAAACAATTTCAAAAGTAGTGTAATAAAACTGCTCTCTCCTTAACAAATACGTGGTAAATTACCTCTACTCATGCCATAAGCTACAAAACATTGATGTTTTAATCATAACTTTATGAATAGTAGTTAGATTCCCAAACTGTGTATTTCAAGGTACATAACGTGTTTGCAACTGTCTTATGAAGGGGAATTAAAGCTGAGCATAAGTCGTTGCTGGCATTGAAGATGTCCTCCAAACTATACAGGATCCTTCCAGAAAAGTCATGATGTTTCAACCCTTCGCTGAAAGCATTTGTTTCACCCTTCCATGGGGAGCTCTAATAGTATTATAATCCTATGGATCTGGACAGGGCATTTCTAACACATCCAAGAAAATATGCTTCCTCAGGGAGTCGGAAGAAAATAGTGAACTCCAGAATGAAAAACTAAAGAGACTTTGTCAGCCTATGGTATTTCTTCTGCTCCCTGCTTGCAGTAAAATGCCATTTTTTGGTGGCATGTCTCTACTCTGGGTGCTACATAAAATACCTGACATCCCTGTGAATGAATTAGGTTGCAAGCCAAATAGCCATATGGTTAAATTATTCACTACAGAAACCTGCTCTTGCCCATGTTCCCCAGCCAACAAGAAACCTGTTGACTATTTTAACATATTTTATAACTGAGCTGAACAATGACACTCCCATTAATTTTTACTATTTGAAATATTAACCTCCTTTCAAAGGAAGTATAATAAATAAGTGTCAATAGCTTTAATGGTAAACGCGCTGCTCCCTTTTGACATGCCCTCGAGTTTCTGAGTTGCAGTAACAAGAAAACCTTATTACTTATGCTAAAGCTCTGGCTGCCAACTTATATGGGTTTTGTACTCCCCCGTTGTTTACACGGTGACATTTGTTCTTTTGTCTCTGGACGGATGGTGCGGAAACAAGGGAGATGACAAGTAAACAAAAGGAAGGTGCTTTTTCAGTGCAGAACTGTTAACTGCAAAAGCACTCACGTCCTGCCTATTATGAACTTTGCAAGGCAGCTATTGTTTTCTCAGATAACTCCTCTAAATGCAGCATGCTATTCAGAGACTTCTTCCTCCCACTCTGTAATGGATAAACAGATAACTAATGACATAGCAGGAACCATATTTGGAAGATCTAAAATCCAAGTTGGCAAGGCAACAGTGAATGAGAGCCTGGTATACCTGCACGTTACAAAATGATCTTTAACAGTATAACAGCATTTTGTTTTCTTCACAGCACACCTTTCATCTCAACACATGCTCATTACACTTGGGGACCTCAGAAAGGACCTTGCTGCATCACCAGAAGGAAAACAGCGTTCTGATGTTTGTCGGCAGCAATTTCTGTCTTGTTAACAATTCCTCTTGCTGCATATAATTTTTTAATTTCTCCCAGATCATTGTTCTTATTGACCATCTCTGTCCCATTACCATTTGGAAAAGGTTTCACAGATGAAGATCCTGCCTCAATCCATGGCAACGTGTAATTGAAGCTCTTTCCCAGAGGGTTGATCTCTGTCCTTATACTCCTGCTCCACATCTTGAGGAGCAGACAAGCCATCCTTAGGAAAGATTCGTGAGCTGAAAACTAAGGATGTGGCTCAATTACAGCTCCCTTATTTCCCTGCCTTTATTTTTTGTTGTTGTTGTTCTGTTTAATGCCTCTGTCAATGGCTTCTTATTACTAGGGTTCAGGGAAGATGGAAGCTGTCAAACACAATAACATGAATTGAAAAACATCCTCTGTTTCTATATCAGGGCCACAGTTATGATCAATTCTTTTTCCTCCAGAGATAATCTACTGTTATCTTGAAGCAGGTGTAATAGAACAAGAAAAAATAACTCATAATTAATGGATAAGTTCTGCTGAAAAAGGAATAAAGGAAATTACCTGATAATCAGTGCCATATTAAAAAAAAGAAGGGGGGGGTACATAAAAATAGGGTGCATTTAATTACTTATAAATTCCAGGTTGTCTCAGTTGGGAGTGGAAAGAACATGATAGAATTATAACATTAAACATTTGAGTAGGTGAATTTATGTACATTAAATGCTTATTTAATCAAATACTTACAAACTATTTAGAGGCCAGTTGTGTTTACAGAGTGTTTTCACAGCTGGACTGACCATATTTATTTTATTCTCTGCAGGCTTGATTTTCCATTTGCATTAGATCACCATGTCTCCGCTACATTATGGAATTTCTCCGTGCAGCAGCCTAGCTCATCTCCTGCGACAGCAGGAAAATTTATTTCCTTGATCTCAACTCACATCAGGACCACAGTTAAATCCTTCTCCTCAGATATCCTTTGGACTGCTCTAGCCAGTGGCTCAGGATCTCCCTGGTTGGGCTACCCAGGATTGTTCCTCTGCTCCTTGTCATGTCTTTGTGTTAAATGTGATGAGCTGTTGGTCAGATAACCCATCTGACTTCAGCTCCTAGGAACCAGGCAACACCTCAACTGAAACTGCAGTTTCCACAAGACTATTAATTTTCACAGGAAAAATCTAGTTTTACTCCCACTCTTTCTGCATAGAAGAATTAGGGGGAAAAAAAAATGAACCCTTTTGTTTTAAGTTGGCTCATCCTAAATGGAAATGTCAAAGTGTTTAACGGAACGGGAGGCATTTAGTGCGACATGGGTCTAGGTCTGCTTTAGCTACTGTGGGCTGTTTTAGAAGGCAGGTTTCTCATATGGTATACATAATATAATATGTGTAGTCTCAAACATATAGAGCAAAATTCCTGTACGTTATTGATAGTGCAGTGTAATACTACTTAGGATAAAAGTCCTAATGAAGGTTCAGAGGAACCAGGCAAGGTGACCTAACCACTCATATTCCATGAGATGTACAATGAAGAGAATAATAGTGAGAAAACCATAAAGTACTTACCAGGAGATGTGCTTAACAAAATATTTAGGTTAGGCAGTCATTATCTTATAATTTAAAAAAAAAAAAAGTCCAAAGGAAAGCAAATTAAATAAAAAGTTATATTTTAAATAGGCGTTAAAATACTAATGTTTCATTCTTGTAATGAAGATTTTAATAAGAGCAGAAGATGAGAATGATTGTAACTGGTAATGTACCAGTTCCCATTTTAGCTGTCATTTTAACAACATAATTTTGTGGCTCTGTCTGCTTGTTGGAGCTCTGTTGATCCCAATATATTTCATTTTCTCGGCAAGTGTTTGCCTGTGTGAGTAATATCGTTCTAGAGTGAAGTGCCTTAGCCTCTGTAAAAGTGCTCGAGTTGATCTTTAATCTTGTCTCAAAATGAATTTTTTCTGAATTATTTTTAAATGAGCTTTTAGTGCCGGTGAAAGGAGTGAGATGTACTTATTCACATTTTTTTTCTCTTTTCTCAACGAGTCAGGACATGAGATGCATACCTCATTACAAACTACAATTTTCTAGATAAAAAATGTCTCCCAATGTATCACAGACTGCAGTAGTGCAAACTTCCCCACGCTAACTATTGCAGCCCAGACTACTGGTATCACAGCACCTCACAATCTGCAATGTTTCATAGGAGCAAAATAACTTTGCAAATTTTGCAGACCCATGAGAAGACCAGACCAATCTTCTTCTCCCACTCTGTCATGTTAATCTCTAAATTTCATTTGCCTTTACATTCCTTCTCCCTTCTAATTGGCACTGATTTCAGGCTAATACTTCAGCAAAGACGCTTGCCCACTAAAATATGGTCTGAATTTTCTGTGTTGTTTCAGAAGAAGTTTAGTGAGCTTCAGTCTATCCTAACAATAGTTTGATTTTAACTGGTAGAGACTGTATTCCATAGCGATGCTCTCCTACTTGTTTATTCGAGGGGGAAAAACCATACAAACCACACACATGCACACACACAACTCCCCCATTTATTTATAGCAGAATTTTTGTTGAAATTTAATACTAAATCTTTTCATAAAGAGTTATCCAGCTGCCAGTGGCCAAAGCAATACAATGGGACTAACGGATTTCACCGGGATCTCGGTTTGGTGGGACTGAAATGTTATCTTATCCTTTCCTGGCTGTTTCCTCTGACTGCCGTACCACCCACCTACTGCAGTTTTCCTTTTTCCCCGTAAACAACACTTTCTCAAAGGTCTGTTTACCCATATTCAAATAACAAAGAGGAGAAGTTTCTAATGATCTGGGAGCAAGAAAATGAAAGGAGCTAAGTGTACTACATGCATTAAGGTAGTGCCCTCATTCCCTTCATAAAAGGAAATGTAGTCCTCTGTATTTTGTAGGTTTTTAAATCCTGTCAGGATGAGAAAGTACAACAAGGTTATAGGTGAACATCTCAGTATATATTTAGAAGACTGTAAGGTTCTTGCCTGCACAAAGGCAAATAAAACAATATGTACTGCAATAAGAAGATTTAAATACAATTAGCTGGGAACTGATGCCGAACAAGCTTTCAGCGCATATCCCAGGCTCTGTATTCGATTGACCAAACCGCCAGACCCTGGAGTTGCAGGCAGTGCAGTACACCTTGAGAAAAGAGCTTCGCAGACTGAAAGGACTTTTCACCTAGCAGCCTTCCTTTCAGTGTGTCACGGAGAAAGTTAACAGGTTAAGAAGAAGTGGAGTCAGACATCCAGTTTAATTTCTAAATGTTGTTTCTGTATCGTGAACTCACAGCTAAGGACTAGAGATGATGATGACCTCTCTGAAAGCAACAAGGCTTGCACCTACTGACCCTGGGATAAAGGAAATACTTTGCCACCTTCTTAACAAGCAACCCGTAGCTGGCAGTGAATGCCATGCTTTTGTTGCACCATCATCAGTTCCTTGAAGAGCTGCTTTTCATTGGATGTTATATCTAGAGGAACAATGTCGCAGTGTGTCAGGTCAATGGACAGTTGGATCTAACACATAAGGATGGAGCAGTAAGGGATGATGTTATTTAGAATTAAATTTTCCCTCCAAGAATAGTGTAGGGTTTTTGAATTTTGGTGGGGGTGGTTTTTTGCCTGTTTTATAGAAACAATGGCTACGGGTCTATTTTGTACAAGTTAAATGTCTGATTTTTTTAACAGTTACTATGTTGGCAGAACCTGCAAAATTTCTTGTTCCACTGGAAGACTTTGAACTTCTGATTTGTTGTTGAAAGGCCCTAAAATTCCAGTATCCATGCACTGGAGTTCTCACAGAACAACAGCATGTATTTCTGAGAAAGCCTGGTTCGATTCACTTTGTGTGACAGATAACGCTTTGCACTAGGTTCCTTTATGTAGCAATGAGTGCCTTATAAAGAACTCTAAAATTGGAGTGTTTCTTCTAGCTTATCTAAATGTGTCTCTTTCTGTGTGTATTCCCTTGTCCGTGAAGCATTCTTCCTATTCGAAACAGTGGTGGGAGGCAGCTGCGGGAATAGTGAACTCCTAAACCTCCACATTGTGCCCTGGTTCCTTCTCTTGCAGCAATATGTATTTCTGAGATGAATTTCCCAAATGGCAACAAATGTCAGGACCTTACCTACCAGGTCAACCTTGTAGAAAACAAAAAAATAAGTGACTGAATATTTACATGCCCAAAACACTAGAAAAATTCAGTAAGTAAGTTAATGATATGTTATGAAACATGTCTGACTTCCCCTAAAGAAGCCATATCATATTTGAAAACATATTAAAAGGGAATAAAGGAGTAATTTAGTTTGTTACATTCAATTAATAAACAGGATTTAAACTGTTATTTAATTTTTACATTGTAATGTGTTCACCTGAAAAACAGATATTTTCTAATAGATATTGAGACAAACTACTCAGTTCTACATAAAACTTATTGTTTGGATATATATTCTTAAAATGGGTATAAAGCTAAAAAGATAAGGACGAAGCTATTTGAATTATTTTTTTCATTATACCAGCTGTGCTTTTTCATTGCCATTCTTACAAAGCAAATAAAAGTCAAATGCATTGAAAATGCAAAATGTTTTTTGATCTTTTGAATCATTTCAACTCATTACAAATTGAGTTCAGAAAACTACATAGCAAACCTTGCAATGCCCTGGAGATGAATGCAGAAACCCTAATCAGTGCTGTGTTCCTGACAGATGGGTCCAAAGCCCCGTCATTTGACAAAATTAGATCCAAACTGTTTCCAGTTCTTTTTCACCATGGATAAGATCTAGCCATACTATTTAGTTCTTTTTCAAGTAAAATTCCCTGTTAATCTTCTCACTTTCTGTTCTGTAGCCCTGCATGTACATCTTTGCCTTGATCTATTACTTTAGTAATTTTACGAAAAGGCAACCAGGCTTGCCTCATTTAATTTTCCCCTCTAAGTCCATGCCACTGGCTGTGCCTTGTACTGCTATTTCTCATTCTTTTTCTTTCATATATACATTTTCTTCATTAATTGTGTTATTTTCATATCTACTGAATACACTTCACCTTGTTCGTTGAAAGCATCCTGAAATAAATCTCTCATTCAGATCACTTGCTTACAGTGGGTGCAAAAATTTTCTTGCAGAGGTGATTCAGGTGACATATGGAAATTTTAAGCTCATTTTAGAAATATCCAGCCAAACACTTAAGCATATGATTAAAAAGTTAAGCGGGTTAGTTCTGTTTCATACTGAAGCTTTTAGGAATTTATGTACATTTTGTAAATATTTATGTAAGAAATATTTACAGAGGATGATGACTAAACATATCTGATTTAAAAATTCGTATAGTTCATCAATTATGGTACTTTCATGGTTGTGCTTTTTTGAGCTGTGACTAACTAACTGGCTGCTACAGTAGGTCAGTATTCAGGAAATATTTTTATTTAAGCTTGAAGTGACATAGATAGTGCTTGGAGGGAAAGTAGTTTCAGATTATTGTTTAAACAAAGGAAGATTAAAAGAAAAACAACACAAAACAAAACCAAAGAAAGGAAACAAGCAGAGCCAGTAAAAAAATATTTGTATTTATTATGTGAAAGATATTCTACTTCCAAACACTGACTTTTTTTAACTACAGATGGAAGCTAATCTTAAAGGAGAACGTGTTTTTTAAATTTTAAGCTTGTTTTCTAACATTTTCTTTCCTTTGTTTGAAACATGTCATTTACCCCCATTTACCAACTAACAGGCTGAATCTCCTCTCCATTAGATCTTGCTTTATGATGAGGTTACTCATATAACTGCAATAAAACTACCGATGCTGGAATTTCAAATATATTTTCAGTTGACAGAAGACTGCCTCTGCCAGTCACTTAAAGGTTTTATCACTGACTGCTTTGGGAACTGGCTGGCAGGAGATGGTCTTACTTTTAGGGTCAACCATGGTGCAAATGGTTGGCCATTAACTCCTGTGACTGTATAAGTCAAAAGCAGCTGCCCAGTCATCTCTGGGATTTGTCAAGTTGTCCTGCCTGGGCAGGGGCTGGGGGTCCTGGGTGGAGCTCCCAGGCCACGGGTAGAGGTGGGAGGTCCCAGCTGAGGCTGGGCAGGACTGTTAAGGTCTGTTACTGCCCTCAACACTTTGAATACATCAGTGGCCTCTCGTGGATTGATTATTAAAAGTGTGCAGTGAGGAATACCACAAAGGGACTAGTGAGGATCACAATTCTTGGGCAAATCTATAAGCCAGAAAACTGAGGAGCTCAAATCTTGGGGAATAATTGCCCAACCACTCAAAATCTTTCTTTTGTATGACAAAAATGTCAGTATATATCTCAAAACATGGGTAAATTTCTCACAGCTGTGAGAAAGACTAAATAGCAGAACTCCCATTTGCTTTGTCACCTGTAAAAATGATAAAGCAAACCCTGCTTATTTTTCATCTAAATATGTGTAAAAATGATGCCCTGTGGAGAAAAAAGGGGAGTGGAGGGGAGGTAGGGTCCCTGTCCTTATCATCAAAGAGATTAATAGCTTAGTTAGGGTCAGGGGTGGTGATCCTTCCCCTGCACTCATCACTAGGGAGGCCACATCCAGAGTCTTGTGTCCAGCTGTGGGGTTCCCAGCACCAGGGAGACTTGACGAAAATAGTTTAGATACTGGAGCATCTCTCCTATGAGGAAAGGCTGAGAGATCTGGGAGTGCTCAGCCTGCAGAAGAGAAGGCTCAGGGGGGATCTTATCAATGTGTATAAATATTTAATGGGGGGACAGTGAAGAAGATGGAGCTGGAGTTATCCAGTGACAGGACAGGAGATCATGGGCACAAATTAAAAAAAAAAGTTACTCTTGAATGTAAAGAAACACTTTTTTACCTTGAAGGTGGTCAAACACTGGAGCGGGTTGCCCAGAGAGTTTGTGAAGTCTCCATCCTTGGAGACATTCAAAGCACAACTGCACATGGCCTTGGGCAACTGGCTCTAGCTGGTCCTTTCTGAGTAGGAAGTAGACTAGAAGGTCTCCTGAGGTCACTTCTAACCACAGAGATTCTGTAATTCTGTAATTACAGTGAGGACAATATATCCAAACACATCAGACAGTAGAGGTATACCCTGGATAAAAAAGCACCACAGTTCTGCTCATGCCAGCTCAGACACTGAAACAGCATGAGTGCACAGTGCCCAAGCTAAGCCTATCAAGAGAAGTCATTAAAGCTGGTCTGTGCCACTGGAAAAAGGATGTTTAGCTACTTGTGAGTGTAGGCTGGTGAACCCATCCCCAATTGTGCTCCATGCCTACAGCCTGGAATGTTTCCATTAACTTGTCCATTAATCTATAATGAGCATCATTTACTTCCCTTGAGATATCAAAGCATTTAAGTAATTTCAGAGAAGTAAGCTCCTGTATCACAAGTTTCACCCCCAAATTTCACTCACCTTGGGCATAAGTTCAGTCAATTAAGAGAGCTGAAAAATCCTGATAGCTGATTCCTTTATTTTACTTCCAGGGACTACATAATCTGTGTGGTTACAAGGGTCTATAATTCTATTCTAAGTTACACTAAATAATTTGAAAAACATGAAATAAAATACAAATTTCCTCATCTATTCATGATGTTGCAAAAGTGCTATAATGTATTTTAAAAGTACTGAAACAGCTACTCCCTGAGGCTTTCAGTTCCACTTGGAATCACATAAAAAGGCCTGATAAAGGACATATTTTTAAAAATTACACAAAATTTTTTTGCTGTTACTTGGGAAAAGATAAAATATACCTTAATGACTTCTCATTTGAATGTATTATCTTCTTTTTTTTGTTCCCCAACAAAAAAAAGTTTTTATTCTTTTCTTTCAGTCAATTGGTAGACTAATATTTTTCGATATGCCACAATAAACAACACAAAAAAGTCAGGTGCATTACTTTCATAGCTTGCAATATAAATGTATTACCTGTGTAGCACTGGAAAAATACAGTGAATTGCTTTTCCTCAAAAAAAAAGTCTCTCCACTTTTCCTAAGCCAGAAGGTCAATGTGTCGAGTAGTGTAAGAAAACTTGGTAATAAATTTGGACAATAACCTCAAAAAGTTTCAGATACAATGAATTGCAAAGGGCAGTGGCACAGAGTTTAGGAATTTTAGACTCTCTTTACTTGAACTCTGCAGGGTTTCCAGGCTATACATAGACAGCAAAAGACTCTGACTTTTTGACAACACAAAAATGACAGCACTTATGTGTGTGCACGCAGGCTGGTGGCTGTTCCCTACGTCTGCCACACACCGTGATGATTTGCAGTCCCCAAAGTCCTCATGTACATGTCAGAAAACCTGAGAGAAGCCAAATGTTCACAAAGTTAATGGCTCACTGCTGCTGAAAAGAGCAACACATGAAACATAAAAGCCTCTTAATATGTAGGTTGAAAGATTTGGACACAGAATGTAGACCCTAGGCCGAAAGGTACTTAATGAAATGTCCTCTGTGTAATTTCAGACAAGTGCTCCTGCCGTGTCCCTTGGTCAAGTTAACTACTTGCAGGTTATAGTTTTAGACAACGAGAAGTCAAATAACTAAAAGAGACAGAGTGAGGATATAAATTTGGCTTCTGTACTCATTAAAAACATTTTATAAGTTGGAGTTTTTTACGAAATATACAGCCAGTGTTCATTCTAATGCACAATAGATTTTCTGAATCTTGAATTTAGTGAAAAAGACAAACATCTCCAGTTCACTTGACAAAATGGTATGAGATGGTAGGTTTAGTGTACACCTGTGATACAAAAGATTCTGTGCAGGAGTGTGGATTTTCAAATAATTA
Organism: Pterocles gutturalis; assembly: GCF_000699245.1. Classification (NCBI taxonomy): domain Eukaryota; kingdom Metazoa; phylum Chordata; class Aves; order Pterocliformes; family Pteroclidae; genus Pterocles; species Pterocles gutturalis. The sequence goes on along the minus strand of NW_010128015.1, from coordinate 134,114 downwards.
AAACATAATTTTGGAAAAGCTTCATGTTAAAAATCCTTTCCAATTCATTCCAGCCTGCCATCCTTTATTTAAAGATCAATTATTTTATAATAATATTGTGCATGATTTTATGAGGAGAGCATCTGAATGGAGATTTAAAACAGGGTGTATGAGAGTTTGGAGAGTATCTGTTACTCTTCAGTATGCAGTACAGCAGGAAAGATAAATTAAAAAAGCAGAGGAAGAAAAGAAAGTGTTTCAAAGTGACAATCATCTTTATGAGTAAACCACCTAAGCACCCGTAGCCAGGACCTTGTAGCTTCCTTATGTCCCTGTTATTATCTTCATCCTGCAAGTGCTTCCTGACTAATTGAGGAGCATCAATTCACTATTCACCTCACTGGATCAGACAGAGAAACAAACCTTCTGTACAGACACAGAAGACGAGGGAAAAAAAGGATGAAGAAGTGGGTAAAAAGATTTTCTTCTTTTTGAAATGTACGTTGTGGTCCTCACCTCCTAACAGAATGCAAGAGACACTGCAGACCTTCACTCCTTCCTCACACACTCCAATACTCCTAGCAACAAAAACAAAATAAAAAAAACACCAAACAATACCCTGTTTAGAACATAAGTTGGTTGCAAGTTGTTGCAGCAGTGTTGTTTCTATCGACCAGCACTAACTATAACCACCTTATTCTAGAGTAAATTCATTGTGATTCTTAGACTTTCATCTCACTCTTTCTTCCTACTCAGGGTCAGTAACTGGCTTTTTTCCCCACTTCATTCAGCTCAGCTGGATAGCAGATACAAATTTGCTTCCTAAACATAAGAATCTGTAAGAACTACCATATATCCTCTACTGCCATATACCTCCCTGCTTATAAATCTCTTACTGCTGAAAACGGCCGTTAGTGGACGCCTGTGGAAGCCTATGACAATAAGGCTAGCATTCCTCAAAGCACTCTTCCACTCTTTTGGGGTTTCTTGGACATATCTAATGCCTTTGAAGGGAACTATCCTGGATAGATTTTGTTTTCATGAAAAGAAGAAGCCATGAGATAGCTGGTGGTAACGCAGTAAATGTGATACTTCACTCAAAATGGAGGGGTTTTATGGAATGGGAACTAATTTTATGTCATCTTCAGATAAATTAGATCTACTTTAGAGCAGGTTGCCCAGAGAGGTTGTGTAGTTTCCACCTGTGAGGATATTAAAAACTTGACTGGATGCAGTCACAGGTCATAATCTCGGGAGGTTCCTTCCAACAATTCTGTGATTCTACGACAATTATAATATCACTCTAAATGTCCTCCTCAACAGCCTCTCTCCAAGCAAGTACACTGATACACATTTTATTTTGGACATCTATCATACCAGTAGTCAAGGAAGATTACCTTCTGCTGGGTACATTCTTGTGATCAGTTTTTCAGGTTACTCTTCAATATAGCATAGTCAGAGACAATGGCATAAAAACAACTATTCTGACCTTTCTTTTACACCTAATTATACACCATTCATAGTACTAATTGATATTATGGAAATATGCACTGTGGATGAATTAAGATAATCTTCTTATAAATTTTTTACATCTCCTGGGTTTTTGAGAAATGTTATAGATTCTAAGAGCTTCTATCTAAAGACATAGTGCGTTCATTTAACTCTAATTGTGTTTGGTGAAACAGCTAGAAAAGAACTTTTAGCTTAAAATATAATGTGGATAACCTTATTTCGTAAGTTCTTGGACTGTGGACTACAGATAAATGTAAAACATCAGTGAAAAAGCCAAGTCTTTTCCCACAGTGGCAATTCACATTAAAATGTTGTTCAAAAGGACCTTAATGCTGACCACAATTCCCAATTGCATCACAGTTAAGGCAGAAACATTTGCAGGAAGGTCAAACACAAGTGACCTTTTGTTGCATCATCACACCAGAACAATCTAACAGCAACACAGGCTAAGCCTCTTCCTAAATCTTAGTTCCAGGTGCTCTGATTTGAGGATTCCAGGTCCTGCTGTAAGGAAAGCTATACTGTTCTCTCTTACTGAAACACTGAGGGACTTGGAAAATCCACTTAGAGAGTGGCTTGTAACATCTTTAAGCTCCCCAGCCCTGTTCCTGACCAGAATGCTAACAGCAACCTTTGTTATATTCAACAAAGAGACCACATAAAGTACTTTCTCTTATTGGCCCTCTTTATTCTTTTCGTCCTGTAGAATATCTAGTGGATTCTCAAACCTAAACCTTAATTAAAATTATCACATTGGCTGTGACACTAAGAGAGCCTATAAGGCTTTGTGTCACTGGAAACCACCATCTCTAATAGTCCTCTTCCTGTCTCTAGCAATGATACCAAATTGAATTGAAGAAAATTGAACAATTTCAGTTCTTTAAGCTTATTTCCCAAAGGCTTCAGTCCAGCACTCCAGCATAAGCTCTCCATCTAAGTCAGTGGGTGGGAAGTATGAAATCAAGTAATAAACTGAACTCGTGGAGCTTTAATTCCCCAAACCCAGCTGTAACCTAATCTACGTTGTAACTAGAGAACAGGTCAACATCATAAAGCCTCTGCAGAAACTAGTCTTCTTCCTGCCTCCATGGTCACTGGGAATCCAAAAGCAACCTGGGGTCCTGGGGTTTTACTTTTCCAGTTGCTAACCCCTATCCAGTTAAAATGCAAAAAACCTTTTCCCATACTAAACAGTAACAAAAAGGAATCTCATTTTTGGCCTCTGCTCACCTCCTTTTTTTGTAGGCCTTGGAGAATACAGTCATGGCCTGGGTTCTCGGGCATTTTGTTTCGAAAACCGTGCTCTAACCACAAAGTTCACTATATAGTCTTATATAGGCAACATCCAACAATTAGGCACTGGCCAGTACGAATAGCAACCTACTTCCTAATTCAATGGGTTTACAAGAATGCAAAAATAAGCCAGCTCTAAATCTGAAAATCTATCTCAAATCTAAACCCTAAAATTATTTTGCATCAGGGTAACATTCCTCTGCTAAAGGACGACAAATGTGTCTGTTCCTTATTGAAACCAGTTTTCTGTGGTTGTAAAAAAAAATAATAAATGGGACCACAGTATTAGATTGCCAAACCCTTATCTACCTAGAATTATATTCAGGTGATACTAACCTACAATAAAAGGCAACATCAGGCAGTAACCATTTTTTTGGCACAGTCCATGCTCCATGCTATAGTAGGAATATAAGGTTTTGATGATAATCAGCCGTAGCCTTTTTTCGGCTTCTAAGCGTTTTTCTGCATGCACTATAAACTGATTGCACAATTTTGTGTCCAACACCTAAAGTCTTACTTTATCTTTATTGGTAAAATGAAATGTAGGATAAAGTTTTGTCCTAAAACAATACCAGCGAGCCCCCTAACCCTCAATCTGGAATTTTCGGGCACTTTGCTTAAGTAGAAAAAAACAAATTTTACCCCTAATATATACCAACTCATTCCCTAACACTGAAGCCCTTGCAGAAGGGTGCAGTAAACCTTAAATCTTTGATTTTCCTTAATCTAACCTTAATGGTGATCAAATTTGAGAGGCATCACTGCCCTCTCTATTAAATGTCTTCCTACCTTGGGGAATCTGGAACCATATAGGAACAAACTGGGCTACAAAGTCTTTATATTTCCCAGCCCTAACCCTTAATACTATTTTGTGCCATATAGTGAAAAATAGGATTTGACTTTCATCCGATCTGTTTGTAATTCTCATGGTCATGCAGCATCCAACAGTATAAATTGATTCTTTCTTATTTAGCTGCTCTGATCTTCCCTTCATTGTAGCGCTAACCAATACTGTGCCAAGACAGAAAACAGTGCCATCTAAAAAATACATGGAAGAAACAACATAGATTACATAAAACCATTTACTAACTGAAGAGCCCACAAGCACCCAGCAATGAAGTGGGTTCCTTAACTGCTGGAAACCTAACCCTTCCATAACCCGAGCCCTTTATTTCAGCCAGTGGTTATGCACTCACACATTGGAAGATGTGACCAGGATCAGACCCCCTGAACCTTTTCCTAATTTGACAGCCCTGAAGCATCTAGCCATGATCAGGGTACAAAAGCAAAACTATAATTACATCTACGTGGGCAGCACCTACAGCAAAATGTAACTTCAGGCAATGACTCCCCATGATAACCTCTTGTCTATCTGTGTTAGCAAAGGAGAATCTAATAAAAAATGTGTCCTTCATATCTTCTTCCCTCAAATCTTAACCCTAACCAGAGTCGTAACCCAGACTTGAATTACTCCCAGGTAGCCAATAGCTACAACAAAACTGGATATATGATATAAGTCTTTGATAACAGCAGCTTTCTTCCTTTCCCTGCACACTGAGGTGACTCCTGCATTAACCTCCGATATTCAAGCCTCTTTTCACAAGATCTGCCCCCAATACACTACCTCCATGCACATAGCACAGCTGGCTCCGAACTTACAATTTCCAAGGCTTTTTAACTGGACTTCACCATTTTTATCTCCTGTGATATAACCTGAAAATCAAAAAAGTTGAGCTAAATGTACTTCTCTGTTCCAAAAAAAGGTGCTGAAGAACATCTTCCTCAACAAAAAGTGCTAATCTCTCAAAAACTTCTGTGACTGAGGATAAAGTACTCAAAATCAGAACCTCTTTCAAAGAGCTACATAAAGATATACATTACCTCAGCTGCAACTCAGACTCAGCTCTCAGTATAGTCACTGGAAATAAAGCCCAACAAGAAGAGCCTGGAATTTCCAGCTAGGTCTTGCCTGAATCTCCACACTGAAAGGACCAGCAGATAAGCTTACTAAACACTTTCTTTTTATAAAGATTTTCTCTGTTCCTAGAGGAAAAAATAATTCAGACAGCAACTGTAATCTATTCTGCAGAGTGGAATCAATAATCGGCAGGAAGCAAAATAACAAATAACACTGCCCTGCTGGATGGCAAGAAATGGAAATAAGATTTCTGGTGCAAATGAGGAATGACAGAAGCAAGGGAGAAAAAAAACCCATGCCATGTAACTCCATTTGCAAGAAAATGAGCTTTGTCTGCAACCTTACTGTGAGAGAATGAAAACATGAACAAAATACCTTTGCAACATGTTCTGAACAGAATGTATTTTCTTTAGTATAGAAACACAACTATTCAGTAAAATAGTTTTAATTCTAGTTTTAGAACTTGGACAGGCTGGAATGTTATTCATTTCAGTGTTACAAATTGTCTCATTATCAGACAAGCAGTAAAATTCAGAGTACAACTAGTACTGGAGCCCTGCTGAAGTTATCTGACCTTAGAAACTGCACTAGTCTGTCGGTGGGACCCAGGAGGGACATTTCTTCTCTCAGCAGCTCAATGGCTTCAGCAGCAGAAGGTGAAAGGCACAGCATTCACCCTGGCTGGGGCAGGGCTGGGGCAGGGCATGCTCCAAGCTTTTCACTTCACATCTTTTCACTTCACCTTTTTCTATTTGTAGTATTGGATGGCATAGATAATGGCATGATAGCATTTATTATAATAAATTAATACTGATAGTATTACAATAGTGCTCATCATGCTTACTTTCCTGGCAAACTGCATGGAGATTTATATATCTGAATCATGGGGAAAACTAGAGGATGCTACTGAGTGGAATGAAAGATTCTAATTTTAAATGCTGTAGTCTTACAGTCTTTAAAATTAGGATTCACTATTTCTTACATCTCAGTATGCTAGTGTTGTACATTGTTATACTCCACACTTGGAGAGTCTCCAGCCTACTGAGGCATCACAACTTAACAGATTTGTCTCTTTTTTTTTTTTTTTTTTTTTTTTGAAGGAAGTCACCATTGGAAGTAATGATTGCCAAGATCAAATCTAGTTATACATGTCTTATTAGATTGTGCTAGTATGGACTTAAGCCTGCCCAGAGCAAAATGGTTAGACCTTGACCGGGCCGGGCTCCAACACTAGAAAAAATATATAAGGTAAAACTTAAAGCAGCAGAAACTGTGAGTGACTGAAATCTGAACACTGGCCTTATGCCATTATAGGTCAGTACTGTAGCATTCATAACATATTGAATATTTTTCCATAAATAAAAATCTGATACACTATATCAGGACCCATATGCACCAGTTGCGGTAAGTTTTTTAGCAGAGAAGTTATGGTCACTCAAACAAAACTGTGAATATTGAAAAGGTCAAAATAATCTTTCACATTATTACAATTGCTACTCTGCTTCTTTGGAACAATGATTTATTTTTTTCCCCCCACCATACAAGATGAACCAACGTTATTCCATTCTTCTGATAAAGTTTACAAAGAGAATGAAAATTTTCACAAAATGAATACATTGACATTCCAAGATTCACACTTTCAATTTAATGACTCTTCTTTCTAAATGTAACAAGAACTTTCTTGGTTCTCAGCATATAAAATCATCTCTTGGCTTATTAGAAATACAGCTGCAGACTTTCCCATTCAGGTGCTAGAGTCCTAGGAGTTTTTGCTTATTAAAAGTAATAGCACTCCCTGCTAATTTTTTAAAGACTTCCTGAACCCCTCTTGCTAGGAATAGCGAATGACAAGAGGAGCCTGTGTCAGTAAATTTAGAAAAATATTTCAAGTTAAAAAACATCAACAGACATTGTTCTTCTTACATATGCCAAAGTTAGATACCAAACTTGAGAAACTTGATGCAAAGTCGTCTGCAATGGAGATCAATGCTAGTTATTTCTTTTTTTTTCTTAAGTTATATATTTTGATATGTGTTTGCAACAGAAGATCTAGATACCCATATCCATTGGTTGGGTTTCTCTTACATGAACTACCATCTAGTGGAAGATGATAAATTTGCATCCCTAATAAAGTAACTACATTTTCCCAGCCATTTTATTAAAGATTTGAAGGACTAAATAGATTTCTGTATGTGTGAAATGCTTAGTCCATTGAAACTGGTGATCATTACAGAATTTGAGATGGAAGGAGGAGGAAGTGGTGGGTCAAGGTTTTCACTACAAATAAGACTAACATGTATTTCATATAAATTTATCCCAAATTTTTTTTTTCTGCAATAATTTAAAAAACATAAATAGCTTGCACCCATGGAACTTCTTCCAGCTCATGGCTGGAAAACCTAGTAAAAGTAGATTTTGAAAAAAAAAGCTGGTGAGAGAATGGCTCCTTTGAAACATCGTCCTCAGACGCCCATCAGAGTACAGGAGACTCTGGGAAATATCCTCTCACAACTTCTGCCATAGTCTCCTGTCTGTCCCTCCCTAGAGAAAAATCTCAATGTCTTGTGCAGCTGGAAACTGCTGTCAAGGGTGGCTTTTAAGAAGGCATGGATAAACCTATAGTTGATGTTGGCATGTGTGCTTCAGGCTGACCTTCTGGGCAAGAAAAGCACACTCTACCTCAGAGCTTCTGGACTGGTCACCACAATTTAGTCCATTTAGCTGTTCTGAAGGACAAAGGCTTATTTTGGCTGAATTCTCTCAGTTTGATCTCGGGCACCACAAGAAGCAGAGAGGACTATTCCCTGCCAGAATGTACTGGAGGATTCAGGACAATATCATGGTAGTGACAGGATTGGAAAGATATGGTGTGAATCACGGTATGAGCAGAATGTGTCCTACTGCAGCAATATCCCAGGGCACACTGATGACCATTAACACACAGTGCTGAGCGTTCTCCTTGTGAAATATTTGCATTTTGATTTTCAGCCAGGAACTGGAGCCCATGGAGATGGTAACAGATCTCAAATCTAATTTCATCGAATGAATTGAATTCATTTTGAATCTAGGAACTGAACTGAAGGCTATGACAATTTATTATTTGCTCAAAATTAATTAAACTTCAAGGAAGGAGAAAAGACCAGAAAATTGCATGTTATTGACATAATTAAAATGCAAAGTTGGTTCTCCTATTTAATTTTTTGTTTTGCTAGAAAGAGAAAAAGCTTGGAAAGAAAGAAGCTTTTTGAGTGATCAGTTAAACTAATTAAAAGCAATAAATTCCACTATCTTGAGATGAAGGTATAGATCACTTGTTAAGGATGGTACACAGTGTCATTTACTGACATTAGAGGAGACATGGAAGCATCAACTGATAAGCCAAAGCTAACAAAAACCACCAGACAACATACAGATTGATTTCTCAGCAACCTCCTCTAATTTAAACACTGTTCAATACTGTAGCAAAAACACTGTCTCATTTATAGCTCTGGGAATGGAGATACAGAGCAGTCCAAGGACATGCTAGTGTTTGTAAAAAAAAGGGTGCATGGGCAACATACGAGTGGGTACAGTGTTAATTGGGGTCATCAACATGTTAATTTTAAATGACTTTTCAAAAAAATGAGAAGTTATACCAACAGCTGATAGACAATGATGTATTTGGAAGGCTGACTCTATCTTCTTAGTGGTCAATGTAACCACAATGAGCAAGTGTCGCGACCCAGCTCACAAAACCACCTTGGGTGGGATGAGTGGGGTTCACGGATGTTTTGTATATTCCCCTGGGGCAAATTAAGGTGAGATGACACCAAAGAATTGAATACTGACTTATAACTTTAATGTATATAATTGTTTAGGAGAAAAGGGAAATGTGGGGTATGAAATGTGGAATGTAACACAATTATTAAAAAAAATCAAATTACTTCTTAAAGACAGTTCATGATAACACTACCACCTACCAACAACACCAAATCTTACAGCAATGTGATAACGACAGTATAATTTCCAGCAATACTAAGAAACCCTCAACCGCTCATAAAACTTGCAATCACTTAACTCGCAATCGCTCACAAAACTTGGAATCACTTAACCTGCAACCGCTCACAAAACTTGCAATCACTTATCAGTACTAAAATGAACAACCTATGGGAAGCCTGCTACACAAGCCCCAAAAGGAGCAGGCATAAAACTTGTAAGGTGTTCCTATATGTGCCAGAGAGAGAGAGAGATCAAGAGATGCTTGAAGAGAAAAGGAAAGGAAAAGGAGAGAAGAGAGAGAGAAAAGTTTTCACCACTCTTTGGATCCTTGGAGACGAATGTCAACATCTTGGGGGGGGGGTGGTTGCTCGATCAGTCTGTCAGCATCTTATGAGTGCTCAGGTGGTGGGCGCAAGCCCGTCTTCTCTTTGTTTGTTCAGCTTTTATAGACAAAAGTTCTCAGGTCTCCGCCCAACTTTCTTCAATTAGCATAGGAAACGATGGAGGTGTCTCCCCAATTAGCATAGGAAGTGGAGAGGGGTGTCTCTTTAATTAGCATGGGGAGAACCATCCTTCTACGCATGTGCAAGAGGGGGAAGGGTAGCATTAACTCTTTCAACCAATTGAGTTGGAGGTCATGCAGACCCTGTATTAGATTAACTTTGGCCTTCTTGGCACCTTTGGGCTGGAGGCAGTGACCTGACTCAGCAAAGGCTTGCTACTTTGTTGTAAGAGTAAGACTAAGTCCTTTGTTAGTGAAAGGAGTAAAGCCTTTGGTGCATTCTTCTTAGCAGCAAGGGATAGGACCAGGAGTCTACAACCGAAATGCTTTGAGACATCGCAAGGCCTTGACAGGCAGCTGCAGTTTTCTTGTAGAACTGCATGAATAGTCCGTTACAGCAAGGGGGGTTCATTCAAAGCTACCACTCTTTTCAGCCTGAGGACATCTGCGTAGTTAATTAGATGAACTTAGAAAAATCCCCTAAGAAGATATTTTATGAGCATCATTACTAAAAAAACCTTGTTGATGGGACATTGTCTCTAGACTACAAACTGCTGGACATCATGCTAAGAATTGCAAGATTTATGCAAAATATGCATAGAAGTTTAAAATTCAAGCCACAGAAACATCTCTGAAGCAATTTCTTAGGTCTGTTAAGAAATAAGATACAGAAACAGAAATGCTGTAAAAAGGAAGGATAATGAGAAAATTCAGATAAACAACAGCCAAAGGGTTATGGCACAAATTCTGTGAAACTCTTACTCTGTCAACAGATGGATAAAAATCCAGGATGGGCAACTTTTCAGTGCACAGCATTTTGAGAACAAAGGCATTCTATCCTTCTCCCTTTCCTGCTTCTCATTGTATTAATTTCTATATTAAAAAACCCCTATATTATGCAAACGTATAGGTAACCTCTATATTTTGCTATTATTTTCTCTATTTTAAAACAGTTGAGTAAACATTTTGAAAATAACAGGCCACAGTCTTGCAATTGAAATTGAAGAATGCATAGGTGATCCCAAATGTCCCATGCACAAATGCTCCCTCTCTGCTGGTGTCTGAGGCCTTTCCAGCTGGATTCCTTGTTGAAAGAAAATTAGCAATGGGTGACATAAACCAGCTACCAGTTGCTATGTAACACAGGAAATCATAAAAAATCACAACCACTAGGAAACCCCTCCTTGCAGTTGACTCAGCCTTACGTGGTGCTCACATAATGTCTGCGAGAAAAGACTAGCTCAAAAAAGGCAATATGAATGGAAAATAATAAGGAAAGCACATACTATCACACACAGTTATAGTTGTGTGGATAATACCAACCAGATGATCAGCATTTCAGCGAGATTAAGTCTTGTCACTTCTAAGAAACAAAAAATAGAAGATTGTGGTAGGTCGACCTTCATTGGTCCAGCTGCTTTCTCACTGCTCCTCCTCAACAGGATGGGAGAGAAAATTACATGAAAAAGCTCAGGAGTCAAGGACAGGGAGATCACTTACCAGTTACAGTCATGGGCAAAACAGACTTGACTTGGGGAAAATCAATTTAATTTATTGCCAAATATAAACAGAGTAGGATAGTGAGAAATAAAACCAAAACTAAATTCAACTTACCCCCACCCCTCTCTTCTTCCCAGGACCAGCTTCCCTCCTGACTCCTCTGCCTCCTCCCCTGAGGACCTCAGGGGACGGGGAACAAGAGTTGTGGTCAGTCTATAACCCTTCATCTCTGCTGCTCCTTCCTCCACACACTCTTCCCCTGCGCCAGCACGAGGTCCCTCACATGGCATTCAATCCTTCAGGAACAGACTGCTCCAGCGTGGGGCCCCCACAGGCCAAAGGTGCTGCCAGAAAACCTGCTCCTGGATGGGTTCCTCTCCATGGGCTCCTGTCAGGAGCCTGCTTCTGTGTGGGTTTTCCATGGGCTGCAGCTTCCTTCAGGGTACATGCCCCTGCTCCAGCGTGGAGTCCCCCACAGGCTGCAGTGGGGGGGTCTCTGCTCCACTGTGGTCCTCCATGAGCTGCAGACAACTTGTGTCACCAACATCTCCACCATCTTGACTCTGGTGCCTGGAGCACCTCCTCCCACTCATTGTTCACCAACCTTGGTGTCTGCAGAGCTGTTTCTCTCACATTTTTTCACTCCTCCCTCACACCTGCTGCAAGGTGTTTTTCACCTTTTCTTAAGTATGTTATCCCAGAGGTGCCACCAGTGTCACTGATGGGCTCAGCTTTGGCCAGTGGCAGGTCCATTGGAGATGGCCGGAACCGTCTGCGTCCATCACAGGGCAGCCCTGGGCCTCTCTCACAGGGGCCACCCCTGCAGCCTCCCTGCTGCCAAAACCTTGCACACAACCCCAGTAGAAAGATGCACCAGCATCACTGTGTGTACCATTCTCCCTGGCCTGCCAGGTGACTGTGTTACCAGTGCCTACGATCCTACTTAGTCTCAAGCTATTCACATTTTTTAATTGAAACCTGGCCTTGTGGTTTGCATATAGAAATCCAGACATCATTTTAGTTTAAAATGCACTTATATCCCTCAGGGCAGCAGATGAAAGTTGGAAAATGTGAGTCTTAACAGATCAAACACTAGAAGTAAATTAAAATGAAACAAGTTGCTACTTTTAGAGCACATCGCCATAAAGCAAATCTCAAAATTAATGAATGTTTTCCATTAGCCCTAAAGCACCCCAATAGTCTAGATAAAGTACAGCAGCCTGGGGTCTGCAGTATTACATTGATGACATACTTCAGCAGTTTCACACTCATCAGATAGTTCTGGACAACGCTGCAATTTTTTTTTTTTTTTAGGAGCAGCGAAGGACTCATGTAAAAGCAGCTACGGCACACTGACAAACTCCAGAAAGCACTCTCCCAAGACTTATTATATTGTTTTTGAATCTGAACTTATAATCAACAAGCAATCAGGATATAGGGTTTTGTTGTTTTGTGCTAACTCTGTGCATTTTAATCTTTAGATTAGACATCGCAGGGTATAAAACAAAGACATAAAGCAAAGCATGGTGAGACACTTCAAGTACAGTTTGAGTCTGTCCTAATTACTACCCAGCTCCATTTTCAGTATAATGCCATGCTAAAAATGCACCTGTATGCCCCTTGATGAGCAAGAGAATGCAATTAAGAGCAAACATTACAGGGTCTGAAAAGAGAATTTTAAATTTCTCAATACTTAGCTCTCAGCTACAAGTTAGAACACACAATCCCAGAGGTTTCCCCATGTTTGGGGGTTTGTGCTGAAAATACTGAGAGGCCATCAAACAGACCTTGTATGCAACATGTGTTCTTCCTGATCTTTGTGGGCTTTGACAGAAAGAGCTGGAACAAGTTCTGCTTTGGGAGGTCAAAGCAATGACCAATAATCTCAAGGATGCCTGAGCCCTGACCTTGAAGATGTGAGTGAAGTTGTTCTCCACATAACAGTAAGAGACAACCTTTAGCTGGTGTTTGCTCAGCATGGTCAATTAGCTCACCTATTAAAGACCTAGTTTGTGCCTGTAAGAGTAGAACCATTTAGCCAGCCAATGAATCACAGGCTCTGCACTTAGAACGGGAAAGTCACAGCTCCTAGGACCTCACAGAGGCTTGTTCTTTGATATCGGTCCCCAGAACATTCGAGTTGCTAATCTACCAAGCTCTCAGTAGCCTGCATCACCAGCCAAGCACAGTAGTGGCATGCCACAGTTGTTTAGTGTAGAGGTGAATGATGATACATGGTGTGGAGCATGAACGAACCGTGCATTTCCAATCAAAATCTGGCCACCCACTGTACACCTGTTGATGTTATTGGGTGTAACAATTGCCAAACATGTTCCTCTAGGGGTTCAGGCCCTCTGTCGTAACTCAGTGATCACCTTTGTAAGCATTTCATGGAAATAATGATTGACTTTTGTACAGAGATCTCAAACCTTCATCAGTCCTTGGAAACAGTTAAATATAAGCCAGTCACCACAGTGTTGTGTGCTTTTGTCTTTCGGTGAAAAATTAAGTATTAGGCTTGATACAGTGTGCTGTCTCTGGAGGGAATGAAAGGATACAGCTAAAAGTACACACACACATATATATATATACACATGTATATAAAACACAACATTAGTTCTAATAGCTTCAAACTATATCAGTTTAATCCAAGAATAACAGACGTTTGGGTTTCTTGTAACTCAGTACATTCATTTTAAAGGAAATGGAGGAAATAAACCATAGTTTCTTTGAAGTGCCTGTTTACATCAGCCTGGAAAATTTTGGTTTTCTAAAAATTATAAACTCTCCAGCACAAACCTTTGGACATTTTTCTGCCACTCAGAACACAGACTCCTTTAATTTGTGATCTTTGGGATTCTTCTCAGGTAGGATCTGAGATAGGCACCCAGTAAAGAGGGTGATGAGCGTAGGAACAATGAATATTCAAGGAAAAATTATGCAATACGTTACCAGAAACACCTAAGCTGTGGATTTTGCTGTTTGTTGTGTAATTAAAATGAGGAATTAAGTTTTCTGAGCTCTCAAACAAGCATAAAGAACATTAGCATTAGCTAACAAATGGAACTGTGATCCAGTCAAGAGGGTCAGTATCACAGGTCAGACCAGCATGGATCATAAGTATCTTCGAGAGACCACCTGACATAGAAGAGGAGTCAAATGAAGCCTCCTGATCACATCTGGTGTGCCGCCTCCAGTTCTGGGCTCCCCAGTTCATGAGAGACTTGCTCAGACCAAACCAAGTGCAGTGGTTGTCCACGAGGATTTTAAGGGAGCTGGAAACCATGATGTGCAAGGAGAGACTGAGAGCTGAGTTTGTTCAATGTGGAGAAGAGGAGACCTTATTGCTATCCACGGCTACCTAATGGGACGGTATGGAGAAGATGGAGGCAGACTCTTTCCAGAGATGCAAGACAGTAGAAAAAGAGGCAACGGGCACAAGCTGGAACATGGGACAGTCAGATCAGATAGGGGAAAAAAATTTCACTGTGTGTGTGGTCAGACTCCAGTTGTCTGTGGAATCTCTGCCTTGGAGATATCCAAAACTCAGCTGGATAAGGTCCGATGGCCTCTGAAGGTCCCTCTGAACTTACATTTTTTCTGTGATTTTATGATCTTTATGAACTCATGGAAACAAGTTCTGTAAAGGCACTGCAGACATTTCCTTTTAACAAAGGTGAAAACATGAAGAGAGAAAATCTAATATATTTTATATGTAAAGATTCCAGCTCTATGTCTCGGGTGCTGGGGGTATCAGCAGTATGGATGGAGGAATCAGACCTTTCCTCTGCCTTTGAAATGGTTGCCTTGGGAGGGAGTACAGAACATGATAAGGAGAACAGAAAACATAGACTAATCTCAAGAATAAAATATAAACAAAATTAACACAAAGATATTTGATCTGACAGTATGGGTTCAGATTTTCTCAGCACATACCCTAACTTAGCATTTGACACTTTCTATGATGATTGAGGTTATTCCTTTAAGATAATTTTATTTCTATATATTTCTATGTATTTCTTTATATTTCTATAATTTAAATCAGATGCTCTCATAGTTCTGTATATCACCTGTTTATATCTCAGCTTCTCTCTAAGGGAAAAGAGAGAGAACGATTTTTAAAAGCCAAATTTAAAATGCCAAAAAAAATTAACATACAAATGGGAGCAGATGTTGCTTTCATAAAGGTTCACAGCACACACACAAAAAAGTCAATACTGCACTCTGCAGAGAGCTTAATCTCTTTCCTCTCATGCCATTTTGTAAATAATTTTAAGTATACCGTTGGTTTTGGGATAGATGGCCATCAGTTTTGTAGTCTAAATCTAACTTTCATTTTCTTTCTTCGTTATATTTAGTCCCAAAGAATCAACCCAATTTCCTCCTGGGTGTGTCCTAATCACTAAACGGCTTATTCCTATGTACTGTGACTGATTTCCAGCTTAATTCCGAATGCCAGTGTTCGAGTTACACGCTGTTAGGTACAGCTGGCTTTGTCTGCACTCTGATAGTCTGACCCATATCTAATCCATTTACAATGCTCTAGTGAAGTCTTGAGGAACATTTATATATTTTCTGCATTTTTAATAGTGAAAGGAACCTTCAGTTAAGCCTCGTCTTACAAATACAGCATCTGACTAAAAAACCTACTGCGGATTGTAATTACAATTGATTGTATGATTAGGATAAAGTACTTCAAGAAGTGTGCCTGAATAATTATTTGAAACTCGGAGCAGGATCTCTCTTGAATTTGGAGAGGGTTGGCGAGTTGCCTTTGTTTATGATGATATTCCACATATTCATTGTCCTGGCTTGGATCAGAACCAGAACTGGGAGTATAGGTAGGAAGAAGAGCCACAGGTGTACCACACTAGGTGTATTTTGGATTAATGGTACCTGAGGTATCAGAAATGCAAAGAAGTTGAAAGAAAATGAAGAGGGAATTTCACTGTGTGCCAGAGCAGCACAGAGCATTCAATTAGTATCACAGAGGATCCCTCTGACAGCGGCTAGGACATGATGAAACACGATATCCCGTGGTGCGATGGGACGATAACCCACAAAGACTTTTTTTTTTCCCCCAATCCTGTCTATTAGCTAAAGCTCCTAGTCATGATGCTTGGAATCCCAGACATTTAGCATTCTTACGAAAGGATCTCAATGAACGATTATAAATTATCCTCAGAGATGTCTCATCTCTTTCTAAAGCCTATGAAGATAGGATAGGTTACTTATACCTCATCCTGACTATCTCTACATCTTGTGTGAGGAAAGACACAGCAAAGGCAGAGCTGTGAAACCAACAGGCACTGTACAGGTTTCTCTCAATAGCAATCTTAACAAAGTGACTAAGAAGCAAAATCACAAATAGGATATTCGTCAGGATCAAATGTAGACATTTACCAAATGTTGACAAACCAACTGTTGTGCAGCTTGACCCAAGGCTGACTGAAGTCACTACCATCTTCACCTCACAATTTGGTGACACCAAGCTGTGTGGTGCAGTCAATGTGCTAGGGGGAAGGGATGCCATCCAGAGGGACCTGGACAGGCTGGAGAGGTGGGCCAATGCCAACCTCATGGAGTTCAACAAGGCCAAGGACAAGGTCCTGCATGTGGGTCAAAGTAATCCCAAGCACAAATACAGGCTGGGCAGAGAGTGGCTTGAGTGCAGCCCTGAGGAGAAGGACTTGGGGGTGTTGGTAGATGAAAAACTGAACACGAGCAGGTGACGTGCACTTGTGGCCCAGAAGGCCAACTGGATCCTGGGCTGCATCAAGAGAAGTATGGCCAGCAGGTTGAGGGAGGTGATCCTGCCCCTCTACTCTGCTCTCATGAGTTCCCACCTGGAGTACTGCGTCCAGGTCTGGGGCCCTCAACGCAAGAAAGACTTTTTGCTGTTGGAGCAGGTCCAGAGGAGGGCCACGAAGATGATCAGAGGGCTGCAACACCTCCCCTGTGAGGACAGGCTGAGAGAGTTGGGGTTGTTCAGCCTGGAGAAGGCTCCAGGGAGACCTTATAGTGGCCTTCCAGTACCTGAAGGGGGCTACAGGAGAGATGGGAAGGTTTTTTTACAAGGGCATGTGGTGACAGAACAAGGGGTAATGGATTTAAACTGGAAGAGGGCAGATTTAGACTAGATATTAGGAAGAAATTATTTACTGTGAGGGTGGTGAGGCACTGGAACAGGTTGCCCAAAGAAGCTGTGGATGCCCCATCCCTGGAGGGGTTCAAGGCCAGGCTGGATGAGGCTTTGAGCAACCTGGGCTAGTGGGAGGTGTCCCTGGCCATGGCAGGGGGGTTGGAACTCAATGATCTTTAAGGTCCCTTCCCACCCAAACCATTCTATGCTTCTATGATTTTGTGATTCTGTGATTCCGTGATTCCATGGCCCTGCAGCGCAAACCAAACTCCTTGACTGTCCACAGAGTCAGGATTTGACTCAAACATTGCTCTCTAGACAGGAAAGCTCAAGCACAGGAAAACTGAACTGGGACATGGGAAGAGTAACCTGGTATGTGTCTTAAACCACCTGGCTCTGTGAACTCAAAACTAAACTCAAGGCCCAGAAGCCAAAGTCCTACAGACAGAACTAAAGAGACTCCTGCTTACTTCAGCTGTCTTCAAATTAAGCATTTAATAGGAGTGCCTCAAGACTCTAATCCCAAGCACTCCTATGTTGACAAACCATATATTTGTGCTAGCTGGCAGCTTCCCAAAGACCTTGTCACCTGCAACATCCTTACATCTTTTCCCTGTCCCAAAAGTGGTGCTGAGGTGAGCATGAAATCATTCACAGAGACAGCGAGTGTCTTTTTGAGCAGAGAAAATTTGTTTTCATGGGTCATTAGGTAAGGCAGGCTGCCACACTAGCCACTGGGATCCAGATTGCTTGGCCTACACAACAGAATCACATTTGTGATTTACCTCCCATGCGTAAACCTGAGGACAGACAACTACATCCATGTACTATAGCACCATTCTTTTCTCACAGTCTTTAAAGGAGTACTTTCCAACTTGCCAAATAGCAAACTCTGATGCTTATGCTAGGGGTATCAGCTCATTCAGTATGTCTCCGACCCCCACATTCTAACCCAAACTGCAGTATTCTTCCTTTACCAGTAAACAAATCGGAGAATGCATTACTTTGATTCCCTTAGCGATGGATGATTGGATTTTCCGACTCCTGCTGACATGACATCCATACAAACAAGACTTACATCTCTGTAGGATTTCCTGTGAAAATAAGCAGATAAATAATTAAACAGGTTTGCATAGTAGAAGTTAATGAAAACAAATCAGGAAGCATTCCTGAGCATGGAACTGGGGCAGGATTTTGTCTTTTAATCATGATGAGCAGAAAGGAAACAAAGGGGAAAGGCACTAGAGAAAGAGCAGAAAGTTAATTAAAATGCACAACCTTCTGGTGGTTCCAAATTGCATATTGACCCGGGGCAAACTTCCAGTTTCATCCACCAGGTCGTTCTGTAAACATAGACTTACAGAGGGCTTATTCCTCTAGAATCATATAGAAAGGCTCCTTTTTGCTAACTGAGTAGTTTCAACAGGTAGAATTGTGCATTATGCTATCTACCAAGTATATTTGTAATCTTCTTTCACCAACGTATCTAGAAATTGTTTTATTTTCCTCCAGAAAATGAGCCAGTTCGTAAACTGCTCACCTAAACGAAGCTGTCTTTGGAACCCATGGAAGCACAGTTGCATGTGACAGTTCTGCCAGCAGCTATATGGTAGAACGTGTTTTCCAATTTAAATATATTAACTTTTTATCTCTAAGAATTTAGACACTCCTGCAAAAATACAGATTTCTAAACGTTCAGTATCACATTTCTTAAAGATGACATGTCACTCAATCCCTTCTACCATCAATCACTTCAAAAATTACCCATTAGAAATCCTCAAATAATAATGTATAACTTGTTTGGGGAAATGTATCCCAGGAAGGCTGTGTTCATTAGGGCTGTTGGTGTTATTAAGACTCCTCTCATGAGTTCTGGCTGAGCTGTGTTTCTATGCTTACTGCAAGGTTTCAGATTGAAATTTCCTTGTTCACTGTCTGATGGGGCTCTTCCATACTTGCAAGCATCCACAGGATTATTCTGGAACAATAAACATAGAGTCATAGAAGTTATATTTTTATTTGTGTGAAAACAGTTATAAACAAATGAAAAAATATAATTGTATGCAACTATGCCACTGACTAGGTTTGATTGCTGGATGAATATAGACAATAACTCAAATAACAAATTGGTCTTTTCAACTTTCCCTCCTTCCAGAAATAAGCTCAGAACTCTTTCTGGTCACTGAAATAAAATATTGAAAACAGAGTACATCTCACACTCACCTCAAAATATAGGTTTTTGAGGGACTCCAGTTTCGAGGGACGTGTGGTATAGTATGCACATACCTGTTTGGCGACACATTTCTGCCCACTGACAAAGCCATCTCCCAATTCTTTGCTTTGCCTTTGTTTTATACAATCAAAACCTTGTTCTCAGGGTACAAATTAAAACTGCAACCCTAACTCAAGTCCTTCCTGAAACAGTCCTGATGTCCTTTTGTAAGCCAATTCCAAACATGATGCTAGTGTTTTGGGAGGCATCATGAGCCAGGGTTGTTTATCTCTTTCTTTTCCCTCTGTAAAAAGAGTGCAGACAGTGTTTTTCACCCGTGACACTTCCAATCAGAACCCCTTTGACTGTGCCAGGTAACTGAGTGAGATTAGATAGCTTAGAAACAGACCTTTATATTTCTTCAATTATTTGGAAGTCCACCTGCTGAAACACTTAAACGTGTTACCAAAAATGTAAATAAATAAATAACACACTTATTAGCTTCAGGGAAAATCTTTCAGCATGAAAGAAGATATAAATGATAATGCTTTGATGTCGCCTCTTTTCCTACGCTTTTTCTTTGCTGTGTGCTGGATATGGAGTGCAAGCCCTGAATCAAACATGCATCATACAGGTTTTAAGCACAGTAAGCCTGTAGGGATCTTTTCCTTTGCTATACCAATTACCTGACTTCGGCAGTGGTGAATATTAAAAATTCTTAGGACTCTACACTGAATGATCCTGGGAAATCAAATCTGTATTTTAAGAATATTTATTAATCTTGTTTAACAGAGGTTAATTTTTTTTTTCTAATTTGTAAGTGTAATAATACTGCAAATATCTGCAGATAGAGAATGTTGGTAGTGCTCCAAACAACACTCACTCATTTAGAGATTAAGGAGGTGATTGGATTCCACTCAGACTAATTAATGGCAATCTACAAAATCATTCAAAGGCTTTGCTCAAAAAGTGCCTGCTCTAATTCCTTTCAAACTCAAACTATGCAGCCAATAAAATTTGAAAACCCTAGGAAAGATGGCACTACCAAAAGCAAAACAAAGCGAACAAAAAGCCCAAACACAATTTACTTGCTTTACTATGTATACTTTTTAGGTGGAATGGGATGAGTTGGTGATTAACGGTGCAGCTGAGGTAGCAAGACAGACTTAAGCCAGGTACAATAGAAATCGTGTTTGACATGCTAAAATACAGAAAAGGAAAAATAATGTATCAGGAATGTATTATTTGTTCATATGTTTTTTCAGCTTTCTGAAATACAAAGTTCAAACCTAGCTCCAGTGAAATCACACACAAAATTATGAGAAACCTGTGCCTATTATACTTATGTAATTATGCAGTTATAAGACTATAAATACGTGCAGAGAAATATATTCAGAGCAACACATAGGCTTTAACAATATTATTTTTATCTCTCTGGAAACATACGGAGTATGAAATTCCTAATATTACTGATCTAAGTAAAACAGAAAATTTACATTATATAGTTACCATATTTTACATTTTATTGGGCCAAATTTGGTATTGCAAGCAGAAGTAGCATGCTGAGCACATTACAGCTGTGGTTGTAAGAAATCTAAAATGTACTGCCTTGGAAGTCAGACAAGAAGTGCAGCAGATGGAAGATAATACATGAAAAGTGGTTGTTTCGTGGAATGGGGTGATCCCAGGAGTGGCATTGGGCAGAAAGACAGCATGTACCTGCCTGACACATGGCTCTTTCTGGGACTACAAGTCCTGGAAATCCTGTAATTCAGTATCTTGACCTGTCTTGTCCTGGCTAAGAAAAGAGAGAAAAAAAAAAAATCTCTGCCATAGATTTTGAAGGAAGGAAGGCAATATTTTGAGGAAATTAAAATTTTACTGAAGTTGGCTCCCCTCTAATTGTACTGTAATTGCTCTGGGCCAACTTTAAAAAAGAGGCTGTCCCAGAGGGAGGAGGCACCAGAGAGAGAGTGATAATAGGAGAAAATGCATTTGAGCTGTGTAAATGAATGTCCCTGAAAATTAATGAAAGAAGTAGAGGAGGATGGATGTCAGTGTCTCAAAAATGCTGCAATGTAAAAATATAATAAAAAGGGAATTATTACCTTGGGAGTGAGTAAAAACAATATAAGATTCTTTAAATATGTAAAGAGAAAGAGATAAAGGGCTGAAAACCAAAATAATTAGCCCACTAAGGGATTAGGGGGAAACTTAATACGAAATGAACAGGATATAGTGGGAAAATTAAATGAGTTTTGCACTTCCTAGTATTCGTGAGGGAAATCTGAGGTGAAATGGCATAAATATAAGGAACCAAATTTTCCAACTGCTGAGTGGTACAAGTGAAAGGCTATCATTGCGGAAGAAGACTTGAGTAAGTTAAAAATTCTTAAAGCCAGATAAAGCTTCAAGGACATGGGTTATCGCTTCAGTAACTGAAAGGAACATGAGAGGAAATAAGGGATTTCAGAGGTTCTTTTGAGAGAAGGCATGTACATAAGGACGGCAAAAGAAAAGGGATATTCATTCACTCCTTTAGAAAAGAAATTGTGAAATAGGAAAGGAGTAGCTTCATAAACAGATCCACAAGTTCAGATATGACGATACACAGTGGAGAAATGCAACATGAAAAATGTTAAGTGTATGTATTTTGTCAGTATATGATTGTCTTTCAGGAATAGATTATTTAAAAAGTCTGTTTCCCAAATACACTCCCCACAACAGTATAATTGTTTTAAAATTATATATATTTAGTTACTAGAAAAAAAGGCAGTAGAATAAAATTAGAGAGAAGAAAATTAAAGAAAATAAATACTATTTTTTGGTAATTACAGATCTGACCATTGGATATAAAAATGGTCCATTCAGACTTTTGCAGTGTTTTTCATCCTAATTACATGCATTTGTTACACTGCATGCAAAAGAAATAATCCACAACTAATTATCTTTTCTATTGTCAATCTGTCACTCTAAAGCAATTACTGTGCACTCAAAGTAAATTATTGATAAACAATAATATTAAAAGAATAATAATACATTACAAGTACTAAAATGAGTATTCTGCCAAAAAAAAAAAAAAGGTAAAGTGACTTCTCTGCAATCACCCTACAGATTGTTCCATTCTAGAACCTCAACTACAGGGATATTTAGTCTTCAGAAGAAAAACCTGTAATCAGCTTCTGATGGTTCATCCAATGATACTGCTAGGATTTATTTGCTGTTTCAATGCCACTATGGTCAAAGACTTGCCTTTCCCACTAATTATTACATTCATAAAGTTTATTGAGTTGAACACACTTATTCAAGTGGCCATGGTTAAATAATTTACCACACAGGTACTGAAATTGCTGTCCTAAAATTGATTTTATAAATCATTGTCTGAAAACATCAGGCAGTGGCTGTGTAAATCCAGACCATCCTAGTGCTTTAAGACAATATTCACTACATGAAGACATAAATGCTTTTAAAAATCATAGATTCTTATTAATTTAGTTTAGTACAGAATGCAATGCCTAACTACTTTGGGTTTGAAGGTGGGAGTAACCACTCTCTGCAAAACTGTTTTTGGATTCTGGGACATATAAATACAGATTACTAGATGGCAAGAATGAAATTAATTAATAATAAATGAGAAATTATATAAGTATCATTACTTATAAACAACCTGAGCAGACAGGTAGTACAAAAAATTATTTTCCCAATGTAAAAATTTTCCATAAAAGAATTTCTATGAAAAAAAAATTTGTAGTTGTATTATTGGAATGGGACAATGGCTATAAATATGTACTTTCTGACAATTAAAACAGAAAAAAACTCCCAGCAACAAGATCCAGAAAATGTTTCACAAAAATTAAATGTCAACTGTGAAGTGGAAATATAAAAAATAAAAAATAAAAAATAATCCTTTTCCATCGGTTTGATAGACACCTGCCTCCATCAGACGTGAGAAATCACATCAAAGTACAATCTGTTTCTTCAAAAAGAAGTAACATTGCTAGTTGTTCATTTAATAGGTCTTATTTAGTAGCAAGAAGTGTATCTTCAGAAAATCCAATCTGCAAACGTAACTCTTTCTGATGTTAGTACAGGCTTGTTTGAATGTAGGAAAAGAAACAGAGAATTCATCCTCTCATTTCTCCTTCAGTCTTAAATAATATTCTATTTTCAGGTGTCGTAATGACCAATTTCTTATCTTTTTTTCTCTTAAGAAATGAATTTGACCAAGACAAAGAGTAGTCTGAAAGTCCCTTTCAGAACCCACCAGGTACCCTGTGACATTTTTCTGTGATTTCACCTGCAACTCAGAGATCAATCGATCGGCAGAGTGATGACTTCAGGCATCTGAGAAATTTTCTGCAACACTGATCACAGAGAGGCTGCAAAGTGAGTGGCTTGTTCCACAAAACCCCACGTTTTGTAGCCCGCAAGTGGGTATTTGTGTTCTCAGGAGCTCAGGTTGCGGCACGGATGCTTTATTTCCCTTGGGTATACCTTTCACAGAGCCTGGCAAGGTAACCAACCTGCTGCACTGCTGGCTGCCGCCTTCCTAGAATTGGGATCCAAAACCCAGAAAAGTGCATGGTCTCAATCGTAGACAGTTATTTTATGAGTACCCATTATTTGTCTTATTGCTCATGTATTTTGGTAATTCAAGCATGCAGTCCCAGGTTTCAGCTAGTGTAAATCAACGACCTTTGCTCAAAATATTTTATGACTACTTTCAGTCAATTATTTTTTATTATTTCCATATCTGTAGACATTATGAACTGCTTCTCAGGTAATTAATTTTAACAGCACCATGCATAAATGGGAAGTCCACCTTCCGAAAGGGGGCATTTGGAGATGTGTTTTCAGGTTTCGCTTCAGTAACAGAAGCAACGTTCTCACATCGCAGCACAGGCTGCCCCCAGATTATTAGGAGCAATGTATCTCACTGAATGCCTGGCTACACCTGAGGGGTGACCCACTTCTTTGGAGGGGTAGTCACAAAAGCAAAAAAAAGTCGTGTCTATCTTGTATTCTTTCTTCTCCAAACGCATTTGCAGCCTTTCCGCGGTGTAGCCCGCCAACTCGTACGTTATGGCTATGAACCACATCCAAGGACTTCTCTCTCTCTTTGAGCACCATGTAGCATGTGTTCCTGTAGCTGGTGGTGGACCAGATCACACCAACACTCCGATTTCCAAGGATAGAAGCAAGAGGATTTGGAAAGGTAATTGTAGATTACACCTCCACTGGCAATAATCTTTCTAAACCCCGCATGTATACTGTACACAAACACATGTATATATCTGCAAACATATATATATGTATGTACACAAACACGTGCCCACATATAAAAACTACTTATTGCTTCAAACATTGTGTATCTACATTTTAATTAGAACTGGGGCAGGGAGAAGGAAAGGACAGAATTCCAGGAGGAGTATGTGGAGGAATAAATTAAGTAAACAGAGATGGTTCATTTCACAAAAAAAGGTTTGCTGAAAAGTTTTCCTATGAGAGGCTGTGTTGATATAGAAGGTCACTTCCAGTCCTATGCATTCACTTAGGGGAAAAAAAAAAAAAAAAAGTCTAAATAGGATATTTTTAGCTCACAGAAGATGCCGCCTGGCTGGCAGATCTCCCTCCGAGGAAAGTGGATGAAACCTGGGAGCTGCAGCACCAAAGTGCTCAGGGGGAGCCTGAGATTAGTGTTGGCCTGGGGTGAGATGAAATTCGGAAATAAGCTTTTGAAATGTTGTGAATTAGGTCCTTCTGTTTTTTGTTTATTTTTCCCCCTACATTTACTTACATGAAGTTTTCACTAATCTGAAGTCTGTTGCTCAGTGCCTGTTAACTCTGGGATTGGAGCCTCTCCATGGCTGGCAAGGGTCTTATCAGACAGGCTTCTCTGCCTTCCAGCGGAAATTGCAGTCGAAGAGAATCTCGTTTTTACAGACATGCCAATGCTAATTCACTTTAATTAATGACCTGAATTCTGTCCCTCCGCAGCGTGCGGAAGCTGATTCATACAGCTCCTCCATTCAGGAGGGAGCAAACTTTGATCTTAAAAGGGACCTAGGTAGGGAAGTAAGAAAGGTAATGAAATTTTCTCTTTACCAGGAACATAAAGAAACTCTGTGCAAGGCAATTGGTGACCAGGCAGTCCATGGAGAGTGTTGCAGATGCCACCATGTACCGCTACAAACTCTGATTTGGTAATGGCTGAGAAACTTGCAATTCCTACATGAAGCCAGTAAGCATTAAGTCTGGTTTAGGTACAGTATATCTTCTGCAGTATTTCTTCCAAAACTCCATTAGTTAGAGGCTGCTTGTGCCCTGAAGGTTGAAAATTTATTATCCCTTCCAAGGTGTATGTTTGTTTATTTATTGAGGTAGAGAAAATTAGTCTTTGTTTAGTCTTTGCTATGACAACTCATGGATCATTATAATTATCCCATTGATTTCTAAATTCTGCAGAGCTCTTGACTTCAGTGATATCTTGCAGTTTTAAGAGGACTAAATTATAATGAGCAGCATGTATCTTTAAATTTTTTATATAACATTTCCCAGTAATTCAACAGAACAGTGCTTATTTCCCTTTCTGATATGTCCTTGAGAACAAGGTTAAGTAGATAACCCACTGGTTTTAAGCACTTATAGCTGTTTCCGGAGGGAAATGAACACCTGCTGTGGCTAAATTTATCTACTTGGTCATCTTACAGGGAAGCTGCTACATGTTGTCACGTTCAAGCATCCATTCTGGACTTCAGAAGCTGTGATAGTACATGTCCATTAATCCTGGCCTATTCTGATACTTATGCATATCACCAGCATGCCACAGAGTTCTGGTAATTTTTGTTTCTCTTTACACATTTTTTCTCTGTAGAAATACTGTAAACGCTAATCTCCTCTGCACAACTCTTTTTTCCCCCCATCATTCATTTATCAGGTGTGAGATTTTCACTTTATATTAGTTCTTTTACCGATATGTTAGAAATTCTATTGACACTCATTCTTTTCCCGTAGCAGGTAATGAACCTTAAATTTTACCAAGAGAATGACTGCCAGTTCTGTTAGACGCTACAAGCTTGATGCTAACTAAACTTTAAAATACTCCATCTATATTTACCTGTAAATCTGATAATATTTTTACTCTTGGGATTTCAATAACTTGTAAACTATTTTCAATAAAATTATTCTTTAGAAAAAAATCTGACCTGAAAAATAAAGTTTTCACTGCTGATCTCAGTTATTTTTTTTTAATAGACAAATAAATACGTGCAAATGGAGAACATATATGTATAGAAACTGAAATTGAGATCTTGGCAAAAATACCCTCAAAAATCACTTCGCACTTTAAATTCTGCTTCTTTATTACGTGTTGAATAGCACCTAACTCCAGAAATGCCTTATTAGGTATTTTATCATACTGAAACTGGTATTTCAAAAATTAAAATACTCGGCAATGCCCACTATGCATTCTGTGATGTGCTATTATGTCTCTGCAGTTTCCAGTACAATCTTGGAGTTTGACATGCTGAACATTTGTGGTTTATACCTGCTTCCCAGATCAGCTTTATACATACATACACGCCACTTTCAGCTTTGTTCTCTTTTAGCTCTGTTCTCTTTCTTCCTGTTGCAGCCCTCCAGCTTTTGAAGAAGGATGCTGAGCCTTCGGTCTCGTCCCTGGCAGTTCAAACCCTGGTGATCCTGAAACGTCCAAAGAAGCCCTGCCAGCAGAGACCCCAGGACCAAGGGTGACAGGGGACACTCTGGGGACCGGTGCTGGGGCAGGGAGAGAGGGTCCCCACCAAGCCCACCGCCTGCTGCTGGGTCTGCTGTCACTGGGTGCTGGTGGCTGCCAGGTCCCATCCCAATTGTGCTCTGCAGGTGCTGCTGGAAGAGGAGCCCAGGGACCACCTGCACACAGCGGTGCGGCGGCAAGCCATGCTTGCCATCGCCTTTTTTTCCATGTCTCCATATGAAGTTGATGCCTACCCCATAACACTAACAGAGATATTTAGTTTTTGGAAATGTGTGTATTCATCTGCAAACATTCAATTTGATAAACCTATTCCAAAGTACATGACAACAGTGAAGTAAAGGCAGGGCAAGAGTTAAAACAGCTCCATTATAGAACACCAGATTCCAATGAATATAAAAGAGCAGGTAGTGACAAATACTCTAGTCAGTACTTGTTTTGTTTAGACTAAAATGTTTGGCTTCTCCTCCCCTTGATAAAATTAATTCAAAGACTTCCCTTGTAGGGATGCTAGCTCCTGTCCAGAGCAAAAACATTGTTGTTATTATGAATTGCTTCATTCCAGGAAACTTTCTTAGATTGTGACAAGAAAGGTGAATCATCTTGACTATCAGTAAAGATCAGAATGTTTGTGATTTACAGAGGTGTACCAGTGAGGATCAGCAACGGCCTCTAATCCAGCTCCACTCTCTCCACAAAGAAAGGATGCAAGAAATGCCCGCCCACACCTCTACATTTCAAATCTCTGAAGGAGGTTTCAGTCATCAGAGATGTGGACACGATCAAGATCAGACAGGATTTCTCCATCACCATTGTTCTGACATTTAAAGTTTTTCTTTATGGTAAATGTGCAGGTTTTCAAATGACATCTAAGCAGCACGCTCTACTGGGAGCATATCAACCCCTGTCTCACTTTTTATAGACCTTTCAATCGAATCCAGGGGATTGCTTTGAAACTCAGTGCTCTTGCCCATTTATCTCCTCAGTCTCTAAGATGAAGTTTACAGTGCTCACTTTCACTCCTCAGGCACTGCAAACCTTTTTTTTTTCCCCTCAAATTAAAACACTAATGATATATTGAAATACTATTATGCATAAAATCCCATAGGAATTATTATTGAGAATTATTATATTTTTGAAAATATTTAGACATCCAAATTCTAATGGCTTTTGATTTAAAATATATTGCCTTGCTTTACTAGCATGGACAAAAAACCTTCAAACCATTCCAACGCAAGCACCATGCTTCATGCACTGTTCTTATCCTGAGCAGGAAATGACAGAGAAATGAACAATACACAGACAATGTGTGTAGGTTGTTCAATGGTTCTTGGTCTCTGGGAGCCATTTTTCGATACATATTTTTTTACTCAGCATCACAGAGATTCAGTGATGCAACACCCTAGATTTTTAAAGGTAGGTGAAATAGAAATCCTTATTTCCCTTAGGGAAAAAAGGAAGCTACTTCTTCATAGAACATCCTTAGTTCCTGTGGTGTGTTCTGTCTATTTTGGCCTCTTTCCACTCCATACTGGCTAACTTTTTTTTTTTTTTTTTTTTTTTTTTCACCAAATCAACAAAAGTAAGTAGAGAAGGAAGGAAAGGAAATACATAGATATGGGACTGTAGAAAGAAAAAGGTCTTGGAAATCACAACATCCTGGGGTGGAGGGGATATGTCTTGAATGTCAGCTTGTGGGAGGAAGCAGGAGGCTTTCCTGAGCACCCAGTGTGTGTGATGGACAGACCTGTCAATATCGTCTGCCACCAAAGGATGGAGGTAAAAGAAGTTTGGACAGTATGCTGCTAATATAGAACTTGCAGGAATAGTAATGTGACAGTTAATAGGAATGTGACGGTTAATAACCTGCTGTGTAAGACCTTGATGAGGTGGGAACCAATCTCTTGCTCCCTTCTCCACAGCAAAAATTGCAAGTGAATAGTCAAGGAGGCTACCTTTGCATTTTTTCATGCTAACTCTGTGGCCACTGTGGTGCAGCAGAACTAAAGATGTTGAGTCCACATAAAATTAGCAGAAGAAATAAAAGGCCCAGGAGGAAGAAAGTAATTTGTTGCTGTACAGCAAACTAGAGAATCTCTGTGTACAGTATTTGTTACAGTCTCAGCAGAATAGGATAGGATTCACATTAAAATTCAAGAAAGTTGTTCAAAATGGAATATTGCATAAAACTTTCACATGATGATAAGAAATCAGTTTGCATCTTGGGATAATATTGCACATGGTTATAAAGGTTATAGCATTGGAAATGTGAATTTGGTGACAACATTGTGAACAGCAGTGGATGTACCAAAGCCAGAAAAAGACCACGCTATTTTTGTCCTGTTTCCCTTCTGAAGGAGACAGTACAAAACTAATCCTAAAAGGGGCAGTTACAGGACCATTGAAAATTTTGAAGAAATACAGCTGAATGCTACCTGCAGAATAAACCCATATACAAAATAGAAAGCAATAATTACAGTTTCAGTATAGATTCAAATCCACAGGGTAAAAAAGCCTTTAGAAAATATGTCACATGTACACAAACTACCATAGTCCTCCCAAAGCTCAGGTATTTTCACTTAATATCCTCATTAAAGCAGAAAGAGAGAATGGAATATAGTGCGCAGAATCATTTTGTCATTTTATTACCTCATTCTATGGTTTTGCTTATTTTTCTTAAGAAAATTTATTTTTGTTTTTAGCAAAAAAAAAATAATAAATCTGAACAGAACATCATTCCTTTCATCTGATGTGCCATATGAAAACAGTTTTAGATTTTACACATACAGAACAATGTACTTACACTTCTAATGCCATCTTCTTGAGTTCTGGGATACAAAATCTTGTTTACAGAGCTATAAACCTCTGTTTCTCAGAGGCATTACAGAGGGAAAAGAAACAGTATTAACTCTGCTTTTTCTCTCTTTCCTTCTGTTGGGAACTTTAACCTACCTGCAAACCACCTCTTCAGCCTTCCAAGCAACCATTAATTACTTAATCGTCTTCCCCAGCTGAGCATCCCATTCCCCAGGCATAATTTTGATTATCATTTTCTTGGTTGTTTTTACCTGTGGCATTTGGTAGGAGATTGCCAGTGATTTGAGTAACTTTTAACTAATTCATACATGTATAAAATATATTGGGTGGATTGGACTTCTCCCTCATCTTCAGAATATGCAGTGTTGTCTTTAATACCATTTCCCAAATATAAGTCTGGTTTTCAGTGCAGTTGAGCCGGTGATAATGGTAGTCACCCTGCTATAACAAGCTATTTCTGACCGTCTCCAGTAAATTATTTGCGTTCTGACTGCATAGGCTCTCAGGGAAGCAAGGGGATGACTCTTTGAGTTTACTAGACACCAGATATCTGTTTGGACCTTTCTGTCCCTTCGTTTCTTTGTTGGGCATCAAAACTTGTGCGTTTTGATCTCTGCTGCTCTACTAACAATGCAGAATGTTTAATCAGCTTTGCTTCATGTGTTAGAAAGTTGTAAGGGAAGCTGTGGATGCCCCATCCCTGGAGGGGTTCAAGGCCAGGCTGGATGAGGCTTTGGGCAACCTGGGCTGGTGGGAGGTGTCCCTGCCCATGGCAGGGGGGTGGGACTCGATGGTCTTTGAAGTCCCTTCCAACCCAAACCATTCTGTGATTCTATGATTCTATGAAAGTCACGATTACAGTTTTTATGCTAAAATATAACTATGATGAGCCACCTTTTAAAAGCCACAGTAGCCATCAGGACCAGCTTCTCAGGGGCCCTGCTTTAGCACCATGCTTCAGGAAAATGTAACCCAATATTTTCCCCCTGACTTTCAGGGAGGTGGGTCACCCGTTCCCAGATTTTGCAAATGAGACTGCGTGCATCCTTAGGCACTCCAGGGCTGACCATCAGAACCCTCACCTCCAGAGGTGGGAGGGGACAGGGCAAGAGGATTTTCTCCCTCCGTGCTTGCACTCTACTTGCAACAGACCACAGAGGTTCTGGTCTTGCAAGCACAGTGCCATATTATTTTGTGTGCTGTTGCATTTACAAATTACATTTGTACCCTATGTTTGTCCTCCACATTTTTATGAGCCAGCACACCATACTGCCTAATTTCTGCTGGAGAAATCCCACAATTTCATCAATTCAATGTTTTTGCCGCGAGTATTTTATATTGCACTTAATTTCGTTTTCTCTTTCATTGATCATCTGACTTCTAAATTAATGCATACATTAACAAGGTTCTATGTTTATTTTTCAATCTTTTCATATGAGACCACAGAATACATATTTAATTTATAATAGATTAACTAAGTAATTAAGGAATAATAAATTAATAAAAATCACATCCTAACATTCTATTTTAAATGCCTAATGAAAAATCCTGCAAACATTTATGCAATCAGAAATGTATCCATCAAACTTTTGTTTTCAAGCACTGAATTTCCAGTTCCTTCTGCAGTTCAGGGTGAAAAGGGAATGAGGAGTTATTGATAAACAGTGCAAGCACCCCACTTTGCTGACAAAGCCCCCACCGTTAGTTGTGTCCATTTCTCCAGTGCTTTTGAGAGCAGGAAAAGGCAACTGCTGAGTTGCGGCAATGTGTTGATTTGCACTGGGAGACAGAGAGACTTCTCTGTGTCAGCAAAACACGAGGCCTTGGAGAGCACCAAACATCAAAGATTTCCAGTTATTTCAATGTTCAGAAGGCACCTCTTTCAGATAAGGTCCACAATGGGAAAATTAATTCTCCAATTTATGTTTTTTAAGATGAAAAGTGCAAAGCAAATCCCATCTCAGCAGCATAGGCTGAAATTCTCAAATAATAAGATAAAATAAACATCCTCTTCCCCTTTCCTAAGCCCTTCCCCAATGGCATCCCTGCAAATGAGATCATACTGGAGATTTTAAGGTATTTCCTAAAGTACCAGGTAATACCAAATCCAAAATTTCTATCTGTAGGGACTTTGTTACTTTAGCACTGCCTTTTTGACCCAAGTCAATATAAACATTTAAAATCTCCAAGGTATGAAAAGTGTTTCTAAAAGTTGATACAGAATTCTCAGTATATGATACGTAGATCTGCACTGATTTGAAATGTCTGTATTATAAATTAGATTAAAGTACCTGTACATGCAATGACATGGTTCCTGATGGCTGTCTTGTCATAGATACTGATGGCTCCTGCAATCATGCAGCATAGTTGGGGGCAGTTTCCCAGCCTCTGGGGGATGTTATTTTTAGCCAAGGAGACAGAGAAAGCTGGCCATGTTCATTATTCTGCTAAAGACCTCGGCTATATAATTCAGGGAATTTTTTACTATGGAATTGCAGGGAATTTTTAAACTATTTTTTACTTATGGGAAATTAAAAAGTCTTACATACTTAGGAAATACTGAACATTTTGTCTTCTGCTGAGCAATCTCTGAATTTTGCCCAACCTGTCAGAGGACAGGATGACTGATTAGTTTGTGCATGAAGTGAAAATAGATTGTTCAGGCATCAATATTTAAACGACGGCTTATCACTTATCACAGCGTGCAGTGAAATTCATAGGATTCTAAAAGAAACATTTTATGCTAAGTGTATGTTTGTGTATACATATCTATATATACATACACACATCATAGCCTTGTCTAGCAATGCTATTTTTCTTATCTTGATTTTTACAGGATGCTGATAATGCTAATCTTTGTAAACACTGTAAAAGGAACCATGTTTTCTAAGTTTCATCTGATGTTTCTTTTATCTACTTCTTCACCTTAATTTCAGTATGTTGACAAACGTTTGAGGATGAAGCCTGATAATTCTGATTTTGAATCACTAACACATCAGTTGGTTGAATTAAACAAGAATTTAAAGACTGCTTGAATAAGTAGAAACAGGTTTTGCTAAAATGGATATTTAAAGACACCACTGAGGAAATAATTTGTGCTTCGTAGATGAATTGTACAAAGCTGAAGATAGTGGAGTTGCTCACATAATGAGACATGCAATGACTGCACAGATGTCTGCATCAGTGCCCCACTGCACAATCCATTCAGAGGTGCATGGTTGATTTTTGCTAGGTGTTTTCTATAATCACCTCTACACATTTTAAAATTTTAAATAATGTACATGGGTAATCTTTTGCAAACATAAGGTCTAATTCTTTTCCTAAGTGGAAAGACCATATAGAGAGAGGTGTTACTTCAATCAGTTCTGTCCTTTGTCTGTCCAGAGGAATTCCATATTCAAGTGAGCACAGTGTTATAGTATCAACTTCTGAATTCTTATCAATCATTGTATACTGCCAGTGGGATTTTCCAAATCTCTTAAGGGATTGGAATTTTTATTTATCACTCACCTTCAATATACACTGGATTAATAAATCTGGTGGGTAAATTTGGAAGTTTCAGCTCATGTAATTTTCATTTTGATCTGTTAGTCCATCTATAATACTTTCCTCAGCCTACAGCAGTCTGTCATCTGTTCTGCACTTTCTTCTTCAGCAGAAAACCAAATCAAGGAGGTTTGTGTTTCACTGAAACAAAAGTACTCCCAAATAATGTGAAGACAGAGGGGAGAAGTGCCCTCTGCAGTGAGCATCAGCATTGCTTTCCTGAAAGGGTGATTTTTTTCACCAAAATCCTGCTTATTTGCTTGATCATAGCTTTCACACCTAGGGCTAAATAGTGCTAGTAGTGCTAAATATATTAAGTTATCAGAGTTATCCCCTTCTTGCTTACAGTTTCTATTGTGAAATTGCTAAATGCAAACATAAAACTCATTATCCAGGTACTCAGTTACACTGCTTGGAACTATTACTCAAGCTCCAACAGCTTTTGCCCATTCCCCAGATGTTACGGGGTGTTAAGATGCATCTGCCTCCTCCAGCCACTTGGTCCCAGGATTCCCTCCTTCTCAGCCACTGTAGCCCAGTACCACCCCATAGAGACCAGTGCCACCCAGTATGGTCCTTCCCCGCTGCTGGAGCCCAGCCTGGTGTCCTGGGGTCTCTTGCCCCAGGCTGGCCCAGCTGGAAGTGTGCTGGTGAAAACACACCCACCCTGTGCACACCCGGGCTGGAGGAGGCCCCCACCAGTCCCTGAATAGACAACCTTGCTGGAATAAGCACTCTCCCACATCCTCATCAATTAGTTTGACTGACCAGGTCTGGTTCTCATCACAGCCCCCCATACAATTTGTTGGGCAGGTTTGTGACCCTGCATGTTCCTGTTTATAGGTTCCTCCTTTTCTTATTGTCCCTCGCTGCACCGAAAAAAGACCCCTGGATAGCTGTCCTTAGAGGAGCAAACGCTCTTCTTCCATATACCCTTCAGAAGGCCTCCTACGTGTACTTCTTTGTGGTTTTTCCAAAACCTTCTGCCCTTGGAAAACCAGATCCTCTCTGTCCCACTCAACTTTTAGGTTTTTCTGATTATTCTACCTGTTGCTTTCAACATGATACCCAAAACACATAACATATTATACAAGCTCAGAAGTGCCCCTTGTATTCAGTTTCTCCATCAACACTGGATTCAAATAACATAGATTTCAGCTTACATTCTTTTTATGTGTCTGCTGACAGTTTTTATCCCTAAATGGAAACATTTCCTTAGAAATGTGAGTATTTATTTTTCTGATACCCTTCTACTATTCTACACCAGTGTTGGGTGCTCTCCTGTAAAATATATACCTTCTTTATACCTTTCTTATATTACTCTCTAAGCAATTAAAATTTCAAAACCACAGGAAAATTGTGGTTAGGTTTGGAGGGAAGAAGATAATCTGCAAGCAGTTCACAAGATGGAATGGTCTGTAAGATATTAAGAGCTTCAGTATTTTAATAAGAGAATCTTAATTAAATTGCAATCACGTTCTCTGGAAAACTGACCTGTGCAGAGTCATACAACAACACACTTCTGTGCTAAAATGCAGAACTGTTGGATGAATTTTCCCTGCTGCCTTTTTCCCATTAGATTTTCCATACTAATTTACCAGATCCCACTGACTTCGATTTACCTCCAATACATTCTCCCACTTGCAGATCTGACTTTTCTTCTCTGACTTTCCACACACCCACTAAAAACTTGGCAGAGTATCTTCTTCTGTAGCACTCCACGCTACTCTTTTCAATTTAATGTTTTACGTTTGGGGTTTCAGAGAATCTCCTGATTTCGTTTGACTTCTGGCAGAAGTTTAACACCATTCTACTTTCAGTGTTGTACATCAGAAACCCCAGCCTCATTCAGTTCCGGCTGGCTGCACGAAAAGTATTTCTAAAGTAACTTTTGAGGGAAAAAAAGAAAAAGACTCAGTATTAAAATGTAGATGAGCATCTTTTACTTGATTGTCTTTAGGGTGGTCAATGACTTATAAAACGTAAGGCAAATGTTGGTTTACTGACTGTAAAAATTCTCCCACCCAAAGGTCTGTGTTTTTCCATAAGAGAAAATTAAGGTGTTGTGGATGTTCTTACATTGATTTTTTTTACTTCAGAGTTAGTCCTGGATTTTTTGTTTGTTTCCTTTTCAGGGAATTTTTGCACACACAGTAATTTTGCTACTGGAAGATAGAGGGAGAAACTTGATCAGAAGCTTCTTTTAAAATTTTTTTACAGCAATTCATCTGTCAAGTGTGAAAGACAAGTGAAAAAAGAAAATTGCTTATATTTTATGAAAGGTTTTTTCCTGTAGGGAGGGAAAAAGTAGTTATGAGTCACCTAAATTGCAGACAATTATCTTTTGTGGAGACTGGGCAGCAGTTTTTTAACCTTTTCCACCATGTCTCCCTAAAACGTTGCAGGAGACTCCAGTAGGATAAAATTAAACACAGTCAATTTCACCCAGATTTTCAGTCACTTTAGTTACTGTCTTCCACAGTCCCAAAAATTTGAAGCTCACATGTCAATAATCTTTTGTGTCCATTGACTACCAAATTTTTCTGTTGGTAAACTGCTAATCCGAAGCTTGACTGGCTACATAACAACAGAAATTGTATTATCTGATTGACCTTTCCTGACCAGACTGAAATGAGATTATTTAAACACCTACATGAGCTCATCACTGCTAATGACCCAGGCACTTGCATCAACAGTCTCGGTAGAAGGGCTGAAGAGAGGAAGAGACTACACCAAGGGCAGTTCTCCAAGTCCAGAGAGGAATCCATGGGCACTGCAGACAGATGTTATCCGTATCAGCAGTGCCTTGTCCATACGTTTTCTGTGGGACAGTTAGAAAGTAATTTTTCCAGGCTATGACTCTGGTACTTTCCATACGCATTATACTTAGTATCAGAGAAGCACTTTTATGTTGCCTCCCCATTTAATGCTTTGATGTTTGTTTAGCAAGTCAAAAGAATGAGGAAAATCAAAAAACAAAAGAACCTATAAATCTTTTTAAATCCCAAAGTTTTTGCCTTTTTTCTTTTGATACAAAGGAAAACATTTATAATGTAACTGTTTAAAAAAAACCTTTAAAACTTTATGATTTTGACTAAGTTAAATGAAACAAAACTGCTGAATATCTTTAACAGTGATACGGCTGTAAAGAAGGAAGCAGTTTTGTGTCAGTTGCCGATGAACTATTTATTTTAAAAGTTAAAACAAAATAAAACAGCTTGAATCCCACTGATGCACTTCAATAAGAAATAAAAAGAACTGCCTGTTCAGAATTAGTCTCACCTTGTGAGCAAGTTCCCCAGAAACTGACTATGGCTGATACTTCATGTAAAACCAGGAGGCCCGTGCAAGTGTAGGTGTGGACTCGGTGTTGGAGTTTTCTACTTTAGATGAGCAGTACATTATGGGTTGGAAAAAAAGGAGGTTTGCCCTGAAGTCCTGTATGCATGAGTAGGACTCTAGGAAATGCAATCTCAGAACAGTTAATTGGAAGAGAATGCAGATGTTTTATTCAGTTGCAAATGCTGGCACTGCTGTTTGGAGGAGACACTGACAGCATTTCGTTTTTTTGAGAATGCAAAGCAGTGATGGAGTGAGCAGGCACTGACAGTGTTTGTGGAAATGAAGCAGAGACTGTGCACAAAAAATATTCTATTGCCAATTTAGACATTTCACCACCTCAAGATGAAATTTCCATGACAATGTAGAGAAAGAAATGATTCAGCAGCAGAGAAATACATGCCCCCTCAAAAACACCCACCTGCCCACATCCAGACTTTGCTGTACTTTGTGAGATAGGCTTCTCTATTCTAATCTCACTTTATGGCTCATTATGGCTCCTTGTCACCCTCTTTCATATGTTCTTTTCAGACTGCAAAACAAAGCAGGGCATCTTTAATATGCAGGGTCTGCTTCTGCTTCTGTTGAAGTGGTTGAGTTTTAAGCAGGAGTGGAAGCAAGTTTTTGAAAAGTATAATAAGCTGCATGGGAAATATGTGTGCAGGACTGAACTCTTCTTCAGCTTCTGGATCAATTACATGCGTAGGCTAATGTTTGATGGTAATTGAGGTATATGTGGATGGACATACATCTGATTCATTTCAGGCATGTTGGTTTGTGCCTTTTCCTTCATGCTGTCAGTCAGCTCCTCGATCACAACTTCTTGCCATTGCATTGAAAGGGTGAGCAGTGTGGAGCCTGCTGTTTGACAAAATAATGAGTGTGTCTCTAAGGCCTTGCTATCAGATCAAAAAGGTCGTGATCGCATGACACAAAACATTGACATGCTAAAAATTCACACTATGGGCTCAAATTTGTAAAAAAATCTTGGTGGATTAACTTTTTGACAACAGATTCTCTGACAGATCAGATATCACCAGTCCTGCAGCAGCTGGCACAAAGTCGTCTTAAGAGCATAAATATGACATAAAGTGATATGGTCATTTAACTGAAAAGCACTTTGATCCAAATCGTGTTTGCACGGCTGTGTGATTTGGAATTGCAACAGATTCAGCACTAATCACAGAACTGAAGCTATTCTTCCTGCAATGAAAAAAAAAAAAAACACAAAGGGAGTAAATAAAATACCCTGGTGTCCTGCAAGACAAATGGCGCACTACATCTCCATCCCGCTGCAGCTGGCTGCTCGCTGAGCATCTTGGGAGCACTTTCGCCAAAAACCAGCAGCTGAGCGGGGCTGCCCGATGTTGATGTGCCCCAGTTGCAGAACATGATTGATGCCTGTTCAGCTCAGTGGAAGCAACTCATTTGCTAAATGTGCCCCAGTTGCAGAACATGATTGATGGCTGTTCAACTCAGTGGAAGCAACTTATTTGCTAGTTAGTTCCTCTTTTCAGCACGTTTACGGGGTGCATATTCACAGTGAAGTGCTCCTTGGGAATAAGTTTCCATGGATTGGCTTCAATTCTTCATCACTCTTACTTGACATAAGTGGAATGATGTGTCTTTATGGCAGCATCCTCTCCACTCAAGAACTGAATGCTGACTCTTCTTTAATTTCTCTTTGCTGAGACACTCACAATGAATGTATTGTGTTATTCATGTTTCCCATGTATTGTTGCTTACATCAGAGATAGACCCCAGGCCCCACAAACCTGATTGTGGGTCTTATTTTCCGAGGGCTGTATAGAAGTAAACACTATAAGTGTCGAACAGAAAGTGGAAATAGAGGAGTTACTTGTCTTTGCCACATCACAGTTTCCAGACTAGAAGGTTTAGGTCAAACAGACATGGTCATCTGTCATGTGAATACACCTGTGATGAAAAAATAACATGGACTGATGATAATGAGACAGAAATTCAGAAAGATTATCACGTGTGGGCTGCTTCAGGAATACAAGGTGAACGGAATTGGTTCAAAGCCAAAAAATTACAGGCATGATTTTGATGAAAGACCAGTTGTGACACAAAACTGGAATGAGACACCAGAACAGATGATGAGACATAACTTTCCTGTACAAAATGTGAAATCGTAAGAGCACCCTGATGGGACAGATGCAGGGTACTGCATTTTGCAAGGTAAATTAAAAGAGCAGAACAACCAGGCAAAATTGTCCATTATTTAACAGGAAACCAAAATTAATATTTTTCCATACTGAGATTTCAAATTATATGCCTAGTTCTTAATTACTTAACTGCTGTCTACTTGTAAAATTATTTCTTAAGTGTCAGACAGTATACCTGGGTAAGCAAACAGAATTAAGCACATTTTTCCACTTTTATAGAGTGTAAGGTAGTATGGAAACTATTAATAAAAAGCTAAAAGAGTGACAAATAATATTAATTGTGTCTTTCTTAAAAGAGAATAACAGAGTCACATTTTTTGTTGCTTTGCTGGTTTCATTATCTAAGTATTTAGATTCTTATTTTCAAAGGAGCATGAATGCAAAATCAATATCTGCATGCTGAGTTGTCTTAAGTTTATTGAAAATTCTCATTTATTATTCAAATCTTGTGAGAACTGGTGATGACTGAATTAATAGGTAACTTGGCAAGTGGATACTTGACAAACTGCTTTGAGAAGTGTGAAATGTCTCTTCCTCCAGCTGTAGTGAAAACTTTAACTGAACACATACCTGAAAAAAATTGTGGTTAAATAGAAGAGTATCTGAAGCTTTTTGGGGTAATGATTGAACACAGGATTTTTCTCATGGAAACAATTGTTTTACAGAGTAAAATGGTCAAATAGAAATGAGCTTTTAGGAAGACTGTTCATAAAGAACCATGAGTTTCTTTTGTACACTGTGTTATTTTGAGTTTAACAATAAAGTATCTCTTTAGATAGGATAGATTTAGAAGGAAGTACTTACAAAGTGATAACACTTTCCTACCTTTCCTGTCAAACATATGAGGATAATAACAATATGTGCTGAAAATTATACTACTTGTAATACTTGTAATATAAATAAAGCAATTAGAGCAGAATTTTATCTAATAGAAACTATGATGTCTTTGTATAAACCAGTTTACTCCCCCGAACGAAATGACCTGCTGTTTTTAAGTGGGAGATCATTCCTTCACCTTCAAGATAATGAAAGTGTCACCGGAGCTTGGGAAACAAACCCCCTTAACACCAACGTAGCTTTAAGAAGTGGCGTTCTTTATTACGGTCGGATGCACGAGGGGGATACTCCACCTAACCCATGCATACTGTACATTGCAGAAGTCAGAGCTTATATCCTCCTGTTACAGACATATTAAATTTCCCAGAATGATCATACAGATTCATCCTATTTCCAGGAGCTAATTATGACATTCACATAGTCATTACGCATGCCACCTGATCATCAGTTTGTTGTAGATGTCTCAGGTTCCTTATCTTGGTGTCAATTGGTTTCTGCTGGTTTAGATCAAAGTCATTAACATATTGTCTTGGAATCATTAACACATTGTTTAGTTTCAGCCAGTATTTCTTCAAGGCTGATGCCCATTCTTATGTCTGTTAAAAAAAATTTACAAGGCTTTACCATAACTTCTTGCAACAAAAAGTTAAAAGTTAAAAAAAGGCCAAGCCCAGCATGAATGAGAAAACAAGTTAGGTCTAGGAGTTGTTGGATTTTCTTGCTACAAACATACCACTGAGATAGGTATGTTGGAAAGTATTTAGATACTTTTTTCAAAATCCAGAATAGTGCCCTTTGTAGATGCATACACACACTCTTACAGAGCTATCTCTATTATAGAGCAGGTAAATCCAGTTTTGGTACTTTTCTGAATATCAGAACAAGCACCAGCTACCAGCTCGCAATCAAAGCAATATCCTTCCGGACAGTGTGGCTAGCCATGGAAATATGACCTCACTCTAGGCAGTTTTGCCTATTGTCAGAGTGACTGACAAGTCTGTTGGTGTGATCTGTTCTTCCCTCTTTTGTAGCTGAGCCTTTTGGCACACTTGATGGGGGAAGCTCCTGTAGCAATCAGCAGCGTCTGGCAATGGGTAAGTACAACAGAAGACTCGCAAGTGAGGAAAAGCATAAAAAGCTGTGTTAGACGCTTGTGTGGTAAAATTAGGTTGGTTGATATTATGATGTGATGCTGCTAAGTGAGAGAGTATTTGTTAATGTCATTCTGACAGACAAAAGCAAAACTGTTAGTAAAAACGAATATAGTGATTCATTTAAATAATCAAAGTGTTTTTACACATAGACTAATGCATAATATTCAACCAGAGTAAACTTCATTGAGGTCAAATTTGGGTGATACTAGAGATCCATTTGACCAAGTTTGCGCTGTCCTATGCCTTGTGCAGTATTAAGTTACTGAATTACAATGTATTATGAACTCATCTATGAGCAGCTCTTGCATTAAGATTTATGTTGCAAGTGCAGCTATTGCAGCTATGTGTAGACAAATAATCTGCTCTTGGGAATATTTTGGGAGGACAGTCATTCAAAATACATGCACTTTCATCCTCAGGTTGCAATCTAAGGACAGGACAAATGGTAGGAGTAGTAGAGTTTATACTGAATTTTCTAAAGGAAAAAAAATAAAAATCAGTGCCAAATTTTACATTTGAATTCTGAGGCAGAATCTGTAGGATTTTAGAAGGAGCTTTACCCAGGCCAGTGAGGAGGCTGGTGTCTTCCCCAGATCTCAGCTTCAGGTCAGAGACATTTGGAGGGCGCATCAGATTTGAGGAATCTGCAAGGGCAAGGTGGAAAACCATCACCGTTGCTGCATGTTGCAAAGCATGGCAAAGGACCCATTCCAGCAAGCACTGGAAGCTTCCAAAGAAGCTGAAAAAATCTTACTTTCAATCTTGACAAGACCAAAATGACTTTTAAAAATGAAATTTCCTGCAATGAGTTTTCAGTTAGTCTACTCAAGATATAGCAGCTCTTATTTCCTTCCCACACTTCTGATGGTGATACATCCCAGTTGGTCTTCTGGTAGATAGAAAAGGGAGGAGGAGCAAACCCAACATGGAGAAAATTGTGAGAAGAATTAATTTGCTGTAGCTGTCTATCAGAATAGGTTTAGAACAGTGAACAGAAACACTCAAATATCTTTATGGTGTCTTCAGACAATGATCAGATGGACTGTTCCCTTACAGGTACAGCTGAAAAACCAAATGTGAAAAACCAACATCTTTCAACATCTTTCCATAGCTCCAGGATTTGCCTACACCAATGTCTTAAATCTGCAACAGAAAAGAAGCCTATTAATAAATGAAGGAAAGGATTAGAGATGGTCTTGATTTTAGCCTCTTTTGTAGTGTAACTGAACAAAAGTTTATGACCCTCAAAATTTTATTTTTTCAGAACCCTGGTTAAAGGGCTGTGATATTCTGGTGGTTTGATCCAAAAAATTGATAGTTTCTGCTGCTGACAGCTAGCAAATGATCTACCAGATGCTTGCGATCTGCAGCTACAGAGCTCAGCCATGATTTTAGAGTGAAGAATTAAAATCTCTTCCCTTCAGCAGCCAAGAAATGCCTCATTAGGGCTATAAAGGAAGAACTGAAGGCACATCACTACTATAAATAGTACTCTGCATCTCTCGTTAGCTCAGGTCATTAATAGCCTTAGGAAGCAACGAATTGCCAGACTGATAGATATGTTTTTTTTATGTCCACACAACCCAGTGATGTGGGTTGTTTGCAAATGTTCTCCTCATTTTTCATCTGGCCTCGTCTTCTCCTAGACTCCCTACCAAAAGCCAAAAAAGCTATTTTTAAAAAGTGAATATAGACTCCTAACTTACAAAAAGGGAGACTCTTGAAAAGAACAAAATCAGCTGTTCCCATGGTTATGTTTTGTTTCAGTTATGAAAAAGATTAACTACCCAATGGTTCTATTCTGGTAGTATTTGTGCCCAAATGGGTGCTTTCAAGATTTCCTCTCCCAAGCCTTATGCTAAAATTACCTTGACAAGTATTAAGCTCACATTTCAGGAACATTGTGCTCTTTTAAAAATAAAGACTTAATTCACAATGTAATAATAATCTTTGGGTCCCTAACAGACCTATCTTTCCCTTCCAGAGAAAGCCATGGCAGAATAGCTAAATGTAATGCTTAGTTTTATGCCAGTTCTTACAGATTTTTTAATATCCTATGTCAGAACACTACTTTTCAAGGACCATTATAATATTAAATCCTACTTGCTTATTTAATTGAGGGGGAGGAAGGGGTAGTCTGTCAGTAACCTTTAATGTATCCTAGTTGAAAACCAGCACTATTAGTTTATTTGCAAAAGTTCCATTTAACTATTAAGTCCTCCCCAAGTGTGTAGTTTTATGCACGGTATGTGCATCTCGTGTACCGTAAGATATAAAAAAGATATATCCTCTTTTTTCCACAAAAAAAGTATCTGCTGTAACTTACAACAGGTTATTATACTGTTTATAAGATGATGTTGCCAAACATACAAGACCTTGCTTACCCAGGTGGGGCAGTTTCTTAAAAACTGAAAGGAATTAAAAATTTCAAACACATTTTTAAAGGATTTTCATTTCAAAACTTTCCTTTTACTGTGAGTTTGAATGCAATGTGGAATTAGAAAGTACACAATACTTATTTTTATTTCCAAGCATCTCGCTCCAATTAAACATCACAGATTAAGTCTGATGCACTCAGGGTTGACTAAATTAGTAAGGAAATGAATATTGTTGTGGAAATTCTAAATGAGATGGTTTATGGTACTCCACTAACATCTTTTTCTGTGGGATAAAATGTCTCACTTCTTCTAAGTGTGACATAACAATAACCTTGCAAACCTAAAGTGTAATGTGCCCTTTTGCTGTTAAAAGCTATAATCCATAGATTTTTGGCATGCTGTTTTGTTTATGCAGTCTATTATTAGGCAAAAGGTTAATAAAATTATGACCTACAACAAGCTCCTTGGGAAAAGCACAGTTTAAGCAGTTTAACAGGTTAGAATCTAATTTTATGTATCAACAGAAATATTTTAGCAGTGTGTCCCTCAGCTGCTCTATGGGCTGGGTGCCATTAAAAAATCAAATCATAGAAGAAAAGGCTCCAGTCAACTGACATACATGTTCTATGCTGAATTTATGATATTCAGATGCCTTCTCAATTTCATTCATTCCGGTCCAAATTTGAAGTATTAACTTAGATCTTACTTGAAGTCAGTGGGAGTTTTGCCAGGCTAACAGCAGAGCTGAGATAATTAAGGACTTTGGGATTTGGCCCGTGTTGAGAGATTACATGGATCAAAACCCTGAAAG
Source organism: Pterocles gutturalis (assembly GCF_000699245.1). Classification (NCBI taxonomy): domain Eukaryota; kingdom Metazoa; phylum Chordata; class Aves; order Pterocliformes; family Pteroclidae; genus Pterocles; species Pterocles gutturalis. The sequence goes on along the minus strand of NW_010128015.1, from coordinate 90,257 downwards.
GACAAATCCCCTACTTAGCTCTTTCTGAGCGAGTATTATGTTGTTTGGCCCATATTATCTAATATTTTTTTTTTTTTTTTTTTTTTTTTTTTTTTTAAGTGTCAAAGCCCATGTTCAAGTCTAGAGAAATCCAGAAAGAGGAAGGCAGAGACTGAAGTGTTTTCCACTGGACTTCAGCAAACCTTAAGCTTGTGGGACAGTATGATGTTATTTTATTCAATTACCTTGCCCTCTCCGTTTAACAGCACACATAAAGCATAACAGATTATTTCCTAGCCAGACCTCTCATTTCTGTGGGTTATGTTGATCCATAGAGCTTTAAGAGCCAGCCCCATATACTTGGTTTCCAATGACTTCCCTGAAAGTCTTCCCATTATTTTGTGAGAATGAACAATTTACAATTTGCAACTTGAGTTGGAAAGATTTCTCGACTCTCATTTTCCTTTATCTGTGTAAAATGTGATCTAAAGTTGTAAAATGAAACACAGATAGCTGAACAAAGCAACTAGTGTTTTTCACAGAAGAGATGGTGGAACCACTTAGTCATAGATGAATTCACAAACAAACTTCAAACTGCAGTGTGTTTGTGTATCATATCACATAAAAGACATCTTGTCAGTGATTTATATCCAGCAAATACTACTTCAGAACATGCTTACCATCCATAATTTTTTTATAACATGCAGAGGATTTACTAGATTGGCAGGAACATTTATTTTCTCTCTTTGGATAAATGCCTATACTGACATAATCATTCAACAGATTTGTTTTCAGTAAATGACTTTAAAGCCAGAGCACTTGTAAACTTGAAAATATCTGAGAATTAACATTTTAATAGGTAAAGATTGTCTTCTCAAAGTCAGTAGAACTATAGGAAAACTTGCAGAGCTCTTTGTTCCCAACAGCATTTGTTTCCAATATAGCAACCTTGTTACCATAGAAAGTCAGTGACTATAAAAGAATATTTTGTGTGCTAGAAATACATAAAGTACTTACTCTTATGTTTATCAGCAAATATTAAAACCTACATATCAGGGTCTCTGTATTTCCTGGGTTTTTCTTTTGTCACTGTTTCCTGTTTCTCTTTCAAGAAGTTCTGCAACTTAATTGCATGCTGTATGAAGAACCACCTCCTTTTTCTTTATTTTAAAGATTCCATTTGCTAGTTTTATTTGATGTCCTGTAGTTCTGGTGTTCAAAAAGATAATGAAAAATCATTCCTTGTTTAACTCTGTTCTTGTGGGACCCCACCTGCAGTAGTACCGCATTCAGGAGTCCCCAGGACAAGAAAGACATGGACCTGCTGGAGCGGGTCCAGACGAGAGCCCCAAAAACGATCAGAGGGCTGGAGCACCTCTCCTGTGAAGAAAGGCTGAGGGAATTGAGGTTGTTCAGCCTGGTGAAGAGAAGGCTTTTGGAAGACCTTATTGTGAACTTGTTAAGTAACGTAACGATGTTTCGATCTTTATTCCTCTGCTAATTATTCTGAAAATTTCAACTACTTTTCTGGAAATGATTGAAGGCAGAAATGATACTTTTCACGGAATTATCTAATACAACCCAAAACCTCATTCCAGAGTACTGGCAGTAATCTTTCAGCCCTTCATTATACTAGTCAAGTTAAGCTGTTTCTCTCCATGTGCTTTAGTTTACTTTACTTTTACTTACATTGAAGTTCACCTGCAGCTTAATTATCCTGTCATTCATTCTCAGCAATTCCTTGTGCAATCCTTGGCCACAATTTTTACTACTCACAGCACTTTAATGTGATCTGTAGATTCTGTTGTGCTCAAAATAAATTTCAATATTGTTGCTTAAATTGACAAACACCACAACTGTATAAAAATGTGTCAGAATATTGAACAGGCAAAATGTAAGGGGCTAAGTTGGACTCATGCTTCAAAGAACATAAGGAGAAATTCTGCGTAGATATAGAAGGTTTCCTGCTTACTTTTTTTTTTTTTTTTTTTTTTTTTTTAACAAGAGAATAGAACTTCTCTTTAAAATTTGGACATAACGAATATAATTTTTATATTAGACAATCATATTCCTATAAGAAGACAAATAATCTTTCATAACAGTTTTATGAACTAACAAGCATGTAAGAGAGTGTAAAAAATGAAATTTGATAACAAATTATATTGGCAGGTCCTAAAATAACATGGAGAACCATTTCAAATCTGTTTATAATGGCAAAACTCATCTGTAGCTTTGGCTCTTCTTTCAGATAAATATATTTTATCCAGTGATGGGTAACATTTTTGATAGCAAAATAATTCCAGTCTGCCAGTCACAATATATATAGTATTAGATAAATATCCTTGGGTATAAAAAGACAAAGAAAACAAATGCATGAGCATATTAGCATAACTTTGGTTTTAAGGTTACAATGTCTGTGTTCTCAGTTTTCATTGAAAAAATACATTTATTTTTATCAAATGGTAATCTCATGCATCTGACAATATCTGGAGATGCAATCTAGTAATGAAAAATTAAAATGTACAGGTTCAGCTACAGGGATTTATCTTCAATAATGGAGCTATCCAAACAAAACTTTCCTTTATCGAGAGTTTCCGTAGCAGATGGTCTCTGTCCAGAATGAAAGCTTACTCAACTAAGAAACTTCTTTGCTGATATCATTCCTGAAATTGTCCTACTTATGCCCCACCTTCTAGACTCATTAAATTGATGGAAGTGGTCTTTCCTATTCATTCACCGTGAAGCCTAATAATGCACAGTAGACATTGTCATTTATGCTTGATGATATTTTATACAACTTTTTCATGCTCTTTGCCTGACTAGTAAGTGACTACACAGGTTACACCTAAATTTAAAAAAATCAAATTTAAATAGACTGCTGATTTCAACGTTTTCATAAGCTTAAATAAATACGGCCATTAATATACAACTTACTGCTTGAAGTTGATGAGTGATTTGGTGACACTCAATGTGTTTGGAATAAAGTGCGGTTTAGATTTTGGAAAATGTAATGTTTTCCTGACAAGATGAGAGAGAAAATTTCTTCTGTTACATGTATACTTAACAAGATATTAACTCAATGCACAGATGTTTGAAGGACTGGAGAAACAAGCGGAATAACACTGAGTAAGACTCAAGTGAGAATGGCATTATCTTCCTTTGAATCCTTTTTTCTGAAAAAAAAAAAAAAAAGTGTTGTAATAAACAGCATTCATGTGGAGCAAAATACCCTGGGCTGAACAAACTCCTGCAGGCTTGCCTTCAAGGTCCCTGTTGTTCATAGTGGCCATAAGAATCAAACCCAGCTCCTGCCTCCTGCTTTCCTCACATCCGTATTAAGTGAAAACAGAGAAGTGCAGATACATAATCACACCTACACATATGCGCTAGGCCTCGGGTTATGCTCATTTCCAAAGAAGTAGCACCAGGACAAATAAAAATCTTTCTGGAACGTTAACGTGTTATTTACTGGTATTTTTCCTGGAGAAAAAGCTTCTGTTTATATGAACCTAATTTACTGTAGATGTAAATTTGGTAATAGCACTTGAGGCTAAAGAGTGATCTGAAGCTAGTAATAAAACTTTAAATAAAATTACATAATTAAAGCTACACTGAGAACCTGTAAGAAATATATGCATATATCTCTATGTATGTGATTAGATACTATGTCCATTGTTACCTAGTAGACATATCAGCTACCAACATAAAACGTAAATGCTGTCTTTCTGCATAAGGGAGAGAATTAAATATTCGTAGCTGGATTTACTAGAGATGCATTGAAATCAATCTCTTTAAAAGACATTTTAAGGACATAAACAAGTGTTGTATATACCCAGGGCAAAATTAAACATAAAAATGTATTGCCTCTGAGGCAGAACAAAATAGCTTCTTGCAGTGAACAATATTGCAGAGTCGCAGCATGGGTTTTGAATTCTATTTCAGCAAAGAGGTTCTGAAAAAGAAAAACACATTAATAATAAGCTTCTGCCTGTGATAACAGAAGTTTAGAAATCCTTGATTTTAGTGTGCCATGCAAGTGAGGAAAATCTTCATGGCTTTTTTTCCTTCTCTTTTTTTTTTAATGTAAAACAACATTCTAGTCTCTGTAGTATTGATGACCATGTTGTGATTTTACTTCACTTAGCAGACAGCTAGCAACAAAAAAGATGCTCATGCATCAGGAAGTGTTTCTCTTTTCCACTCTACTTTTCCTTTTTCCCCCACCTTTCCCTCATCTAACTGATCTGATGCCTTACATTGCACCACACACTTGAATCAAACAGAGAAATAGCAATTCTTTTGAATATGATTCCCATATGGGAAATCTGGATATTTGTCAGTTGAGAGCATCATAAACAGTATGACAGAACAGAACTACAGCCCATTTCCGTAAAACCTTGTAATCCTTTGCCTTTCATTTTACCTGTGGGTATACATGCTTGTTATAACCCTTTTCCCACCTGCGCTCTGCCAGTGAATGTCTCTTCCACTGGAAGAGGTGAGAAAGCATTTTCCTTGTCAGACTGGCTAGAATCATTGGCACTTGGATGAACTCACACATAGGTGAGTTATTTGGGAACAAACACAATCTCTGCGAGTTTACAACCCCCAAGCTTTTATTCATCTTGCAACAGGACATGGGAAACAGTAAAACCAGAATTCTTCCAATCTCTTTATTATAGCACCAAAATGGATGGCTTGAGTGAAGTATTTATCTTACTTGTTTCTTAATGGCTGTTTGTCTCATGTGCAAAATAATGAAGAAGAAGAATTGGAACATACAAAAGAAGAGCTGGATATACATAATAATCATGGAACTTCACACTGTGATATATTATTTTGATGTGGTACAGCAGATGTAGTATATTTACTTTAATATCTTTAAAACAGCACGAATGCAGAGTTGTGCATTTTATGGTCCCCATAGGAAATCATTGTCATTTTCCATAATTTCTTCCTTTTAAAAATCTTGGAAGAATCTCTTGCTTTTATACCCATTTCTCTATTCCACCACATCATTTTTTCCTTTTTCAGGGTCACTGTAACTCCTTTGAGAAGTGTCATATTCAGTGTTCTTCCTCTGATGAAAACTTTGATTTTAATTCTTACAAAGCATGCTAAAATGGATCCAACATGGAGAATAATAAGCATTGTACGATTAAGCTCTCTTTCCTTCCAGACAAGAACAAAAAAAAATGGCCATGATCTTAATTTACACTGGGTTTTGTTTGTTTGTTTGATTGATTTTGTTCTTTCAAGGTGTCTTTTCCATAGGTTAAGTCCTGTTTTTATATTGGGCTGGTTAAATGCTCTTCATCCACACTCCTTCTGCATGCTGTAGGTATTTCCCCTGGGAATATTAATATCTGCCAGTGGGAAATAACTGCTGAACAGCAGCTTCCTTTGTGCTGAGCTAATTTAGGAAGGTAGTCACCTTGCCCTCAACTTTGTTAAACCAACTAGTGGCTGGAGGTTTTGACCTTTTATTTCTAAATATAAAAATTAAAATGTCAATGCAGCTGTAGGGAACCAATTAGAAAATTGCCCTTCCTAGCAGACAAGAGAGAATGACGAAGACCTAAGTAGAGAAGATGCATATTAATTCTCCCTTCTCTTTCTCTTTCCATTTATAGCTGGGTAAGAGAGAATTATAGACTCATTGCATTGTCTGTGTAGTGTTAAGCAGTCACACGGAAGAACATAGCCAAATTCTTATATAAGATGATCTCAAAGCATTGTACGTTGTACAAATTAATTAAATCCAATAAGGCCCCTGAAGGATGAGCTTCTGGGACTCCTGAGGCACTTTGGCTTGATTCCCTAGTTTTGTTTTTTTTGGTAAATGGTGGAGAGTCATGCTAAATTTGAGTTGTGAGGCATTAACACAGGACAGGAAAAAGCTGTTGCAGGAAAGACAAAATGGGTCAGAAATGGGCAGGAATTTGAGTTGTAGAAGCAGGTGGGAAAACCAACACACAGGACTGGGAAGGGATTTGAACCGTGGCCTTGAAGAGAGACTTCAAAGTGTACTGAAACAACAGAAATACCAAATCATTATACCTGATTTCTTTCAGGAGAGGTGAAATCTGGACTACAAGGAATAAGCAGCAGCTAATCATGGGCATGAAAGGAATGATTTTCAGAGGCTGCAGCAGAGGTGAGCCTCAGAGGAGACCACAGAAGAATTCCATAGAGGGCCAAATGTCACTTACATAGCTCGTTACCCCGGTATGATAAATCTAGGCAATGAGTTCATTTTCTAGGCAGGAATATATGAAATATATGAACCGAAGACCAATTTTAATGTAGTTCACGAGACAAGAAGATCTGTAGACACCAACAAGCACTCAATATTCCAAGACAAATATTTGATATTTGTCAGAAGAAAAGCAAAACAAATAGTTTCCAAAAGAGGAAGATTTGAGGTAGTATCAATAAATCATACACATACACTGAAAATGCATGGCTGAGCTGGACAGTTATAGATTTTCCATTTCAACACTTTGTTGGCCAACATGATAAGCATTCTAAACACAACACCAGGTTTCTTCAACAAAATGCTGCATGGAGGAAACCTGATAACATTTTGTGCATCAGTTTAGAAACTGAGTTTGTTTTTCTTAATTTTTTTAATAATAACTCTTCTTCCAAAGTCATTTGGTTCACTTAGACTCTGAATATCCTTTCTGTTTAAAAGCTGTGGGTGTGCTCAAGCATTATTGTGTCCTGGACTCTCACCGTTTGCAATAAGCTCTGCAACTGCCAATATGAGTGAAACCTCCAAAAGAAACACCATCCTTTCTCATGTTGCATAGATTAAAATGTTTCCTCACCATTCCTTCAACAAACTCTTGCCTTGGCTCAGCCCTTGCTTGTAGTTTAAGACTGGGGACTCAGCTGCTCGTGGGGGTTTTAGAACCACAAACAACATACAGAAAAAAATATTCTTGTGTGTGCAAAAAGTCTTTCAGGGTTGTCTCTGTTTAATCTAATGTTTTTGTACAGATTCAGGTCATCCTGGAGACAGACCAAGGGGCTTGATACACTAAAGATAGTCAAGAATTGCTCCCTTCAATTTTCCAAGTAGTCTTTATATCCTAAAGTAAAAAGACTGAAACATTCAGGTAAATCCCTTATATTCTCTACAAGAGTAAAGAATACAGTACTGAAGAGAGGCTGTTGGGGGAAGAAAAGGAAGGGAGATTTATTTTTGTGCTAGTAGGAACAGCACCGTGCTGGAAAAAAATGTACGTAAGAGATAAGTCTGAGATATGTGATAGTTTTCCAGACAGGGAATTATCATGTCTTCTGTACCTGGCCAGGTAAAGCCTTCCAGATGTACCAGATGTAAAGCCTTGCCTTGCCTTAACGGTCCCTTCTCTTGGTCAGGTGGACGTTGCTTTTAAAACAGACATCCTTAGCTGTGGTCCATGGTGGTCTGAGGAGCACTTGTTGGCTGCTAAAACATGTCAACAAATTTCTGACTGAATCAGCGCTTTCTGGCAAATGGTTTATCAAAACTCATCTTGGGAGAGGCATGAGTTAAAAAAGAGTTGAAGGATTTGTTAATATTTCATAAAAAAAGACATTAATTTACTAATTTAGCTTTCATTTTTTTAGGGGGGTGGCATTGTGCAGAAGTAAAAAAAAAATTAGCAAGATACTAGTTCAAACTAGTATTTTAAAGTATCAAAGCCTTTTTCAGACACAAAACCTATTACCCTTCCATATTTGCTACTCCTGCATTTCCTCGTGGCTGCCAGCTAATAGCCTCAAGAATAAATTAAAAACTGCAACTACCCCAATTATAATGTGTTAGTATGAAGAGAGGCTCTTCTACATGATAATAAGTGTATAGGCTTAATTAGACTGTTGATAAGAAACCTATTTGAAGCCTGCTGAATTATTAAAATTATTACTTCTACTGACCTCAGTGGACTTTGAAAAAACTCTGATGTGGTGTCTGGGGAAAAAATCTCACTGGTGTATTTGGCTTCTGTGATAGCTGACTGAGGGCAGGGACAACCTACTCTTTTTGGGGTGAGCCTTTCCTTAAAGTCAGATATAAATAATCAGCTTGCAGCTATAGCCTCCCTCCTTACACTCAGACTGCCCATCAGAAAATCTATCCAGCAGATATTTGTGGTCTGCTGTGTGTTTTTTTGATGTGTCAGGTTAAAGTATGTTGCTGCAATTTTTTATGATGGACTTCTGGAGGTCAAACATTGTGATTTTGCCAATTCACTTAGCAACAGCTTTGACGACAGTATGAACTACTATGGGCCTTTTACTATCTGGCCAAATGACTAGCCTGGGTGATTCATATTATGTGTATTTATTAAGTTGTTTACATAATAACCAGCCAAGGACTCTAATAATAAGGAGAAACTGGATTTCATCCATATGGCATTTACTCTACTCCAGTTACTTAAGGTGGGAGCATTAGCAGGAAATTCAGCAAATATAATTGCCAATCTTTCTTAATTTAAAGCCTTGATAAACATGAATTAAAGCATTTTTAGCCTTTGAAAAATATTAAATTGATAGGCTCAGTGAATAAAATCTGTTCAGTGTACCCTCAAAAAACCATGCTAATTTAAATAGCAGGTCTGGAAAGAATTCTGATCCCAGTGGTGCAGCATAGTTTTATTAAAATACTACTTTTAAGGCAACAGACTAATACTGTTTGACCTCCAGGTTCATTAAACTATGATCTTCTGATGGAGTTCTCTATTAAAATTCCAAAGAGCTAGTGAAAAAAGTGGGGGAAGGCATAAAGAACGGTGAATGACACAAATAAGTGCTTTGGAGTTGCAAGATTTGGAACACAGAGTTTTCAGGGAGAATTCTTGTAAAAAGCAGAATTATAGGGCAAGAAGTGCCATGGAAATTATATTTTAATCACGGGGATTTTCTGAGTTTCAAGCTGGTATTTTCTTTTGAGCATTCTGTCAGTATTAAAAGCCAAATAGATTATATGAAGTAAGCATGCTAGACACAAGATGAGGTTTTGCTTGTTAACATAAGACCTCCCAACAGGATTGTGCGCTGTGCCATCCAAGGTTCGCAGTTCAGTCAGTGCCAGCCTATGCATTATTCAGAGCTGTAGATCAAGAGACCTCTTCTAACTACTGACTCTATATTCACTGCAGTCATTGTAAAATTGATCTAGAAAGGAAGGGTAATTCTGGGTTTGGTGCATGAAAGGAGACAATTTCCATTTTTTCATTTTGCCATACCAATTTCAGCATCCTAAAGGGTGGCACTTTAGAGAGGGACAGATCTGATATCGAATGGTAGGAAAATATCTGGACAGGACCGTAAGTGGTGACTGAATTTGCCCTCGCGTTCAGAGGAAGGTTTCCCTATGCCTGTGCAATTCCAGGCAGATTTTTATCTTACTTGATTTAAGACAATGTTACAAATTTTCCAGCCTTCCTAGAAAAGTGTTTTTTAATTTTCTATTATATTTGCTTCCAGCGGAGCTGTCCTGCTTTCCAGTCTGTAGCATCTTTTTGTGATTTTGGATTCATTCGTTCTTACGCTCTCTGCAATGGGACAGAAAGGGTTCCTTTTTTTTTTTTTTATTTGCTGCCTTTTATTACATTGGCGAAGGGTCCATGTAGTGTCAGTTTTATCATCAGATAAAGTGTTGTGTTATGCATTGAGGTACATGGGGAAGTGACTATGCTGTGGCCTGAGCATTGCCCTCATAACTGGGTAAAGAGCATGGATCTTAAATGGGTTTAAAGCCCATTGTGGTATTTGGAGGATGTGTGAATATGAATATTGGCTGGGATTAACCAATAGTCAGTAGAAGGATCAGTAAGGAAAAATAAAGTTTTGAAATTACTGATGTTATTGCAGCTCTTTAAGGGGTCAAAAGGGCAGATATGAAAGAAAGACCCTTTCACAAAGTGCATTAATGAATCAGATGAGTGTGTGCCGGTGATGGCTATGAAATATATGTGCATTTTTACTGGAATCTGCTGGGTTTATAGCATGATTTTGGAAGACTAATGAGCAAAGCTATGGCTGTCAGATGATCAATAAAAGATGAGGAAGTTTTTAAGATTAGCATCAGAAAACTATTAAAAGGTAGCAGGAGAGAAAGAAAAAAAAGTACAACTTTCATATGAATGTAAAATGGACAAATACACAGAGGAGCTATTGCTCAGCTGTTGGTTTTCCTTCACTTCCTTGATGTTTTCTCTCTGCATCATTTTCCCCCTGCTCTGAACGTTCAGCATGAAATGACTTTTTATTTACTCAGCTGCTAGGACTGGTGGAGACACCAGTACAATTTCTTGTCCTGCCTTGGTGCAGTTGTTGGATGATTCCACATAGGTGAGTGTTACTTGACATAAAATAATTGTAAAAAAAACATAGAGGAGAAGAGGAAAGTAACATACCGATTGTTAACAAATTCCATCAAATACCTTATTTGAACAATTTGGAAAATATTCTGATTATAAGATGACACTGGAAGCTATGACATACACTCAGTGTTGCTCTTTAACACTTGAAGGTACTGCTTAACTCTCCATTTAGCAGAGAAAATTGTTTTAATCTATTGTAAAAAAGGATTAGAAATCAGAACAAATTTGCTAAACAAAGCCTTCCAGCTCCTTAATGCATTCTGATATCAAGCCAGAACTTTTCAAGTTTAATAGATCTTCATTGACTGATATGAAATTAGAATCCAATTTGATTTTCATTGATGTAAATACTAATTAACACTGCAGAAGTCTGTATTTGCAATGAATGCAATAAATGAAAAGAAGGGGTTTATTTGAATCACTGTTTCAGTGAAGAATTGTAGCTACACATAATACCTATCTCAGAAAAAGAAGCCATCATGTGAAGCAAAAAGATAGCAATTTATTTTTTGAAAAAAAAGTGTTTGAAAATGTCTTTTATATTAGTGTTGTTTTGGTTTTTTTTTAAGGATGGGGTAGGTAGAGAGTAAGTCAGGATATTTCCGTATACCTTCCCCTTTTAATTTTTTAGGGCTTGTTCACGTGTAATGTGTGTTGGTCCAAAATTTCAGTCACCTCCAGCACTTCCCTGAGAGCAAATCCTAATGGAGAGAAAAAGCTTTGCTCCTGTTGCTGCTGATCCTGTTATCCATAAAGGAGGCTCACGAATCAATGAGTTTAGCAACGGAGATAAAGGACAGAATTTTTAAGGAAAATTTAGAACATTAATAAATTCATGAAATGGTATTCATTACTGTTTAATCCACAAAAAGGAGCCAGGAAATGCTGATCAGCACTGAACGTGATTGTCTGTAGTGTTCAGTTATCAGAGCAGTCCCTGGAACAGATCTGGCTGGGGTCTCCAAGGACTGTCCTTGACCATTGCCAGCCTTGGAGCAGGCAGCACTGGGACCAGTGTTTCCACTGGCTGCTTAGCTCTGACCATGCTGTTTTGCAAAGTCAGGCACAGATTTAGCATGGACACAAATAATTCTCTGGCAGTTGGCTTTAAATCAAGAGAACACCCATAGACATATTTAATTTACAAGTCTAAATTTAGCCGAAGAGTTTCAGTATGGCTCTGGGTAAAACACACTGTTGCTCAGTCTGGTTTAACAACATGGATGAACTTTGATATCTGGGGAAATGTTCCTTTTTAAATAAGAGGAAAGGATCATCCAGTTAAATATTAAATGAATATTAAAGTGAAACAGCTCCCTTCTGGGTGTGAAAATGGAGTATTGATAATGTGGATCCCAGACCTCTGTAAAGCTACAATTCACTGTAGGCTTCAGCTCTAGAACAAATTGCAATTTAAGTATTAGGCAGCAAAATATTGCAAATGCTTTAGTATAACTCTGGGAGATGCTATACTAACACAAAGTCAAATATAAAATAAATGTAAGGTAAAACCAAGTAAAACCCCAGGAAATAAAGTTACAGTTGAGCTGCAAAAATCAGGCAGACTTCAATGGCACTAGCTAAATATTCCATGTGACATCAGTCATGTGACATCAGTTTGATAGAGATACACAAATACCATGAAATTACATCTGTACAAAGAGCAAGGACAGTCCTCCCCAAGCGGATCACACTGCTGCAAGAGAATTTACTGAACCAGTAGTCATTAGCTCGTCGCTGGATGTGAACAAGTTTTCGTGATGCTGCTGTTGTTTTAGAGGTGTCCTCCAGGGCTCAGCCAGCAAACTTTGGAGGTGATGGTACAACAAAAATAATCCCAATGGATCTCTTAGGCACTTTTATAAACCCTAGGGCTTCTTTTTTTTTTTTTTTGGTTTTGTTATGTTTTGATTAAGGCTGAGAATTCTATACACCAGAAAAATATTATAAATGCTGATTGGTGGAAGAAAAAAACTCTTTGGTATTTACTGTTAATGCAGTTCTTACCGTGCTATTAATGATAAGGGAAGTAAGAGAATCCACAGAAAATTCATAAATTAGCAAATCTCATTATAGATTTCCTGACACTTGTTTGTTTACAGAAAGCATTTGTTCCTTGTTTTCACTTCCCCAGAAAAGCCCAATATGATTTTCAGAATGAACAAGTATTAAAAATCTAACATCCTCAAACAAGGTCTCATATTTTCATGTGTCAACTGTCAATGTATCCTGTCAATGACTGAGTGGGTTATTGCACAGTGATTAAAAAATTCTACTTATTCTGAAGTATTATGCATTTGGGTAACTCATGTTCTTTATGCTAAGCATAATAATACTGCACAAGAGTAAAAGCTAAAACTATACTAGAGAAATAGCACAGTATTAATGCCATTCGTACTTAACAATATCATCATATCTCATCCCCTCCATAGGTAGGAATGTTGAGATTTTTTTTCTGTAACTGTATGTTGAACAAGACCACATTTTACATTTCTTGAACAGCTGTCAACCTGCCCACCAGACTGCTCCATCAGCACCTCTGCGAATGGCATATTTAAGAGGGGACGCATGGGTTGGTGTGGCCCTGGGCAGGGCCCGGCCTGGGCAGACCGGCCCAGCTGTCCAGCCACCCACCTGGCTTCTCCTGTCAGCAGACCTCCGCAACGGCTTACCCGAGACCCCATTCTCTCGGGAGCCGATGAAAAAACCTGCGGTGGAGAGAGAAGCAGGATCCGAGAGAGGTAACTACACAGACATGCTGGTCAGTGAAGAGAAACGAGAAGAGGGAGGTGTCCTGAACAGAGATCCCCCTGGAGTGCAGAGACAAGAAGAAGCTGAAGTAGCTGTGCCTGAAGGAGGCTGAGAATTTTGAGAAAACCCACGCCAGAGCCGAGCAGTCGGGGGACTGTGACCCTGTGTGGGAAGGACTCACATTGGAGCAGTTTGTGAAGGACTCTCCCGTGAGAAGGGACCCCACGCTGGAGGCGGGACAGACTGTGAGGAGCCCTCCCCTGAAGGGGAAGGAGCGGGGACTGACTGCACCCCCCATCCCCTGCCCCCTGCGCCGCCGGAGGTGGGGAGAAGGTACAGAAACCAGAAACAAAGATTTGGGCCTGGGAAGAAGGGAGGGGTGGGGGAGAAGTGCCTTTCTAAGATGTAGTTCTCTCTCTCTTTATCTTGCTTTCCTTTTGATCGTAAATAGTTAATAAATTCAATTATTATTTTTTTTTGTTCCCAAGTCGTGTTGGTTTCTTGCCCGTGACCCTAAGTGGTGAGTGAAACCCTCCCTGTCCCTGCCTCATCGCACCAGGTGTTTAACAAAAAACTGTCTGGTGGCCTTTTAAAACTATGGCAATGTGCAAAGAGAGAAACTCAGCAGCCACTGAAAGGGCACCAAATGTCCCACTTCACCTTTTGAAACCCTTTAGCCTTGGCTGTCACTAGCTATGCATCCACGTTTACGTCATAACAACATCCACAAAAGTCGACAGTGGTTTCAAAGATTTTAGGAACAAAAATGGAGTCTTAGGTAAAACAGGACTGGAAAAGCAGAATTTCTTTAAGAAAAGAAGTTCCTTCAAATCTGATTCAGGTGAAACAGGCCAACAGCCAAATGGTTGCTTTGCATCAGAAACCTCTACTGTCCCTGTTGACGGAATCACAGAATATAAGGCTAACAAAGACTTCAAGAGGCTATACAGGCTGAAATTCAGCACTTCAAGGGAAGTAAATACTACCAAGAATGTTGTCTTCAAACTGTCTCCAGTGATTCATTTTCGTTTTCCTAACTTAGTTATCCCCAGCTGCAGATTAATCCCATTACTCTTGTCTTATTCACCTAGGAACAGTTTTTTTTTTTATCATGTTTTTTGCTGCTTGTTACATACTTCATGACTATTCCCACATCTCCCTTTAGTCTTCCCTTGCCTAAGCTATCTCTGCTCTTTCAATCTTCCCTTGCTGGTTGTTTTTTTCTAGATGTCTAACAATCTTTTATTATGCATTTTTCTTTTTTATATTTCATTAAAAGTGTGAGCACACTTTTTTGTTATAGAAGATTATTTCTATTCTACTGTCAGTTTCCTTCATGGAGAAGAGATGGAGTAATTCTTCACCTGCTCTGTTCACTTCCCCTACTATTATCTTATTCTACTTGTTTCATTATTTTAGATTTATTCTGTTATAACTGCTTTTGATTCTTTTCTAACCTCTGCTGTCTTTACCAGCCATCTGTGGATGACTAGGTCTCTTTTCAAGTTTCCTTTACTATTAAAGAAATCTGACGAGTAAGCAGCTTAGTGTGCCTGATATACAATAGCTTTCACAACTGGGAAAATAGATTTGAAAGGATACTTTCTATCACTCAGGAAGGAAAGGTAAAGTCTGTCAGAGAAGTGAAAGTACCTAAGGGTATATTTTATATCATTTCATCCCTCTTCACACTCAGGATATTGCAGAATTTGCATTCAGGATACCAAATGGTGAGTAAGGGTTAGAGAAAACTGAATAGAAGGCAAATAAAATTCACAGGTAGATTTAAAAAGCAAGATGAAAAAGGAGAGAGAACTGGGAAAGAAAACATTTTCTTCTCAGCAACATTTAGATATTTGAAGATATTTCTCGTCCTGGATGTGAAACCCTTTCAGAAATAAACTCTTTCAACATATTCCTTTCTCCAATAAGCTGATAGTCCATGGAGCAGTAAGGGGGCAGGAACTCTGTTTCAGAGAAAAAAGACTTAAAGCTTCAGGTCCCGGACCACTACTGCCTGGCACGACATGGTGCAGCATGGCATGGTGAAGCATGACATGTCTGTCAGGTTTTGCATCATCTTTCTTCAGAAATTCCATTCTGGCCTTCAGGACACCCTTTCTGTCTGAAGTTTCAGCATTAGTGCTAGAAGTTCATTCAAAACCTCAGTTTTTCATTATTAACTACTGATTAAAAATTGCCTTAGAAGACTCCCACTAGCCGTGAAGAGTAGTTTGACTAGGTGAAGGCAACAGCTTTGGGGCTTTCAAAGTAATGAGCCACAGTGACCATAATATTCTGTTGCGAGTTGGGTTAGATATTATTGAAACTGCTAGGCACAAGAGGTGCCCTCCCATCCAAGCTACATGGTGGGGTGGTGCATTGTTTGGAGCTGGGAAAAGAGAGGCCAGTCTCCAAATCACAGTTGTCCATGGCAAGATTAAATACTTCTATGAGCACTTAGAGTTAATACCTCTGGAGGATCCTACTTAAGCAACTTTTTTTTTTCTTTCGGCAGCTGAATGAACATGTCTGAGATATGCCTTACATCTTTGTGCTTGCTATAAATATATTAAACAGAAAACTACACATAATTTCCAATATGAACCGTCTTTGAGTCTCTATATATTTCACCCAAATGAAATTAGAATTCTTTCCAGAATGATCTTGAGACAATTTTTTTTTTCCAAAATTAATAATATAGTGGTCAAAATATCAAAAAATTGTTTTGTTCGACTATGAATTATTCAGGCAAATATCTAATCAGAGACCTTACATTTATGAATTCTCTGAATGGCATCATCATGCACTGGTACTAAAAAAGAAAAAAGGCAAAAGATTGCACTGTAATTAAATGAGCCTTTTTACTAGAAACCCACAGTTGGATATAAGGTATGAATTAAATATCATGGAAGTCGGATCTTTAAAAATGACCTGGATGAAACAGAATATTCTTAGCTAAAAGAAGAGTAAAATGGTAAGAGTTCTGTGAATGTTGTAGATGCCATAGGATGTACCATGCTAACCTAGGACCATGCTGGTAACTTGTTGTAATTGTAACCTTGTCGTTTATGAATTTGTTGTCCAAATAAGAGTGACACTGAACTACTTTAAATTACCATTGTGACTCTCATTAGTGCCATGTATCTTACAAGATTTCTCCTTTTGCATGGACTCTAAGGGGTGTTATTAAGTGATGACACTGACAACACCATTTCATCTTGTCTTTACTGATCTCTATCCTTCTTCACTTGCACCAACAGCCTGTGTTAGATAGCCTGCTTTTCTTGTTTTGCCCCTGGTTGTTAAGCAAAGTCTCATCTTCATATTTTTAAGTGAACTCCACAGGTCTGGGACTCATGGCAGCTGTACAAGCCAGTTAATGTGGTGTTACAGGTTCTTATAGCAGGCTATAGACTTTGTGTTAAGCTCACAACATGGGCTCCTGAACTTGTCTGGGCCTGCCTGGAGATTTGTTTTTAGCTTGTTTAGCTGTAACAGCAATTGTATAATCACCAGGTGACTGTTGCCTACATTTCCTTTAACTGACTTTATACAATTGCATGGTGTGACATATACTGTATTATTGCAGCATCCATAAATCATGGAAAGTGGCCTGGTGAGCACTTCTTCCAGCTCCCTCAGTACCCTTGTGTGGATCCCATCTGGCCCCAAGACTTGTGTGTGTCTAACGGTTTAGCAGCTCGCTAACCATTTCCCCTTGGATTACTGGGACTTCATTCTGCTCCCCGTCCCTGTCTTCCAGCTCAGGGGGCTGAGTACCCCAAGAACAACTGGTCTTGCTGTTAAAGACTGAGGCAAAGAAGGCATTAAAGACTGCAATATTTTCCTCATCCTTTGTCACTATGTTTCCCTCCACATACAGTAAAGGATGGAGATTCTCCTTAGC
Organism: Pterocles gutturalis; assembly: GCF_000699245.1. Classification (NCBI taxonomy): domain Eukaryota; kingdom Metazoa; phylum Chordata; class Aves; order Pterocliformes; family Pteroclidae; genus Pterocles; species Pterocles gutturalis. The sequence goes on along the minus strand of NW_010128015.1, from coordinate 73,238 downwards.
CCTCCTTTTGTTGTTAATTTATCTATAGAAGCATTTAGCATAGAGGACAGCATGTACAGGATGATGGCAGACACCCTGAAAACACAAAGGATGGTAGCTGAGGGCACCAAGATAACAACAACACACGAGTAGACAATTACTGGTTAACAAAGGAGTTCAGCCTTGGAAGCTGGGTAAAACTCACTTTATATATAAAATTCAAATGTAATATGGACTTCCACACCAGAAGAAAAAAAAAAAAAAAAAAAAAGAACAAGGCTAGCAAAAGCATAAAAGCGTGTTAGAGTGTATAAGAGCAAGTTAGGAAAAACACAAAAATTATTCCAAAGAATACAATAGCAAAGAGTAGGAAGCTGTCAACAACAGAATTCTCCTGGCAAGGGACTGAGGTTGGTCACGACTGACTGTAATGCCCTCCAGCCCAGCTCCAGTCTGAAGCCACTGAGAGCAGGACCCAGATGAGCAGGGGAAGAGCAAGTATGACATCAGAAGTAGGTAAAGAAGTCTGTACATGCACATATCATTTTAAATGCATATAATTTGAACTGGCATTATAACTGTACAAATAGTAATACTCTGATTAGACTTTTGAGACTTTAGACTGGCAATAAATCCTTGCCTTTGTATTCAGGTGTGGGGTTTTTGTCATTAGAAAGATTGTAAGTGTAAGAAACTTTTGGGAATTCAAGCAGTCTATTTTACAACTTGGTTGCAACAAATTGGCAGTGCTGGACCTTCTGAACTCAGGCTCCAAACCCACCTTCACCTGCTGGATGGGTTTAGACAAGTCACTTCTATCTCTCTGCGCCTCATTATTTTTCATCAGCAAAATGAGGGTGGAGAGACTGACCTTTGCTGATAGAAAACACTGAAAAAGAAGAGCTGGGTAGGGTGAATCAGTCTTAAACTGACATAAAATTCAATGCTGAATTGCAGGTCTTTTCTCCCTCTGGAATTTTTGAAGTCTAAAAGTTCACAGGTTACCAGACAATGTTTCCACAAGAACTCAAGTTTTATTCTTGCTGTTGACTCCAATATCTGAGAGAGAGTTCATCCAGTATCAATTTCTCCAGCAAGTACAATTTGCTGATCTCATGTCAGCTCTTAAGGAAAAAACAACTCTTTAGCAAAATTTTCAAGGAAACAAGTAGAAGCTATGTGCCAAACCAAGGTTAAGATATTTCTCGTTTTTAAAATATTTTGTACACTGTGACTGTTATTAGCTACTACGCCAATCTCTGGCTCAATCTTTATTACTCTAACTTTACAACCTTTATTATACAAGCAAAAAATATGTCTACTTTTATGTAGCAGTTAGCCAACATGAAATCCAGCATACTTTTACTTCATAAATTGCCTATACCTTAACTCAACTCTATGTGTTTTGCTGTGCTGCAATATGCTCCTGTTAGGTGCAGAAGAGCAGTCATTAACAGGCAGGCAGAGGTGTTCCTACACTTGCTGGAACACATCACTAGACAGTATTTTCATCACTAGACAGTGTTTTCCTGTTCCATGAAATGTGGCACAGGGGTGGCACGTTCCATGTCAATGAGGCCTGCCTTGACCAAGACTCTTAGGTGGACAGGAGCCCCAGCAGAGATACGATATACCAATAATGACTTTAAAACTCAGCTCAGCTGTGTGTTTTGACAGCAAAACTCAGTGAGTTTATATAAGTTATTGCATACTTGGATACATATCACTTCAGTTTTTTAGAAGTTGGATTTTACCTTTCCTTTTAAAGGGTTTTTGCTGTTGCCATTTTTGTTTAGACATACTCATCACTAAGTTGTAAGAGCACTGATGGGGACATAATTAATGTTGACTTTAACCCAATTTGCAGCACTGTGATAGCATAGGCAAGCACAATGTGTACTTTTACATACACATGTAAGCAATCTAACCGCCAGAGGGGAGAACAAAGATGTGTGCAGTTGCCTGTAGGAGTGACAAGAAGCTGGCACATTATTTAGACACAAGGACTGCAATTATGTAGGGAGTCCTCAGGAATACACAAGAAGGTTGACAAGCAAGACAAAGCCAAGATAGGCGATAAGAAGCAGAAGTAACTCCCCCTTTTGGGAGGGGAGCAAGTGACTAAAATCATCAAACCTGAAGAGGAGCAATAGAGAAGGAAGACGACAGCCTCATTTTGATTTCAACTTCTCATGCAAAAGTACTCCGCAGTCTGAGCACCTTGGCTACTAAGAGCCAACAAGGACCACAGCCGTCAGTGCTAACTGCATAGGGTCAGCTCCATGGTACTGCACGCTCAGAGCTGGTTTAGAATACGAGTATTAAAAAGTAACCCTCCTGTGTACATGGTGATGATGACAATGACATGTAAGATTTAACTTAGTTAACATAGGTTGTGCTGTAAATGAGTGAATGAGACGATGATAATAATAATACCATTATAATAATGATGTGAATGATACCGATAAAAATGAATGATCATAATAATGACAATATTAATGAGTGAAGTTTTTTTTTGTAGTTTAAAACTGGCTGGATTTGTTGGCCTGCTACACTCTCATTGCAGCAACCTCTAATTCCTTCACAGATATCTACTCATGTATGCATATGTATATATCTATTTATCAGTCAATAGATACAGATATGGATATTCAGTTTCAGTAATCTTAAAAGGCATGAATAGTTTTGTAAGAGTCGTAAAAGTGGTAGTACCAGCCAGAGACCCCAGTACATCTACTCAAGGGAGGTTCAAATATTGTCCAAAGTTATTCCAGCTCTGCATTAAAATGGTTAAGGCTGACTTTTTTCTGATATCCCGTCTGAACAAAAAGTCAATTTATCCTTCTGACAAGTGTGGAAAATCGGCAGGGGTAATACTAGCTGGTTTTACATACTTTTTTTGTAATACCATCTGGCTAAGCTATAAAAAATAAAGTATGACATTTAATATGTCACTTGACTGAATTATTAAAGCTTGTTAATTGACTTTGTGTATGTAAGAGAACGTAGCATTTAAGCCTTTAAAAGACAGTTAAAAAATGGACAAAAACTCACTGAAGGGTGTGAGTTTCTTCCTCAGGTCACATTAAAACCAAAAAGTGACAAGACTGCAACACATTTCATATTTTTCATTTAAATCTTATTTTTCATGCCCCCTGGACGGGGAACACACATGCACAAAAGTTCTCCCAAGGTGGTATAAAGGAGCCTTAGTGTGCATTTGATTTGATTTTGTGTGTGTGTGTTTTTTTGCAATAAGAAAGAAAGAAAAATAAGACAAAAAAATTATGTGGAACTGCTGAAACTGAATATAAAACTTTACTAAACTCATTCATTAGCAACACACTTTGTGAGTTATTACCACTACTTATCACTACATATACAAAAATGCAAATTGTTTGCATTTATACCCTAAATTAGTTGTTAAGGGTGTTACAAAATAGGTACATACTGTTGTTGGCCATTCTGTTTTAGCATGTCAGCTCTGCAGACATACCATTACCTGGAAGTCTGTTCATCTGCTTTATCAGTGATGAATTTCTGGGTTACTGCCACCTGCCCTCTCCCCACTTTTTACCTCCAAAAATCGTCTGAGTGAAGAGATAAAGTGAAAGACAAGTTTTCTCCTATTTCAGTAAAATGGTAACACATCTGAACAAAGCTGAAGATTTGGGACTTGAATTTCAGCAGTTTCACTATAAATGCTACTGGTTAAGACGATAATGCTGACATACCTCTAACGACATGTTCTGAAACATAAGAGCTACTTGTTGATGTACGATTTCGTCTTATTATGTGTAAAGCCATCAGAAAGAATAGCTTCAATACTTCTCAAATCTCAGGAAATTATCACTGCTTCAAAAGTGCCTCAGTGCAGTACTGTATTTCCAGCCTAAAAAAAAACCAGCAAAACAAAACAAAGCAAAACTCCCCTCCCTTATTTTTACAGAATAAAATCACTAAGAATGTAGAGAAGAATTATTAAAATGAGAAAGCATTTACCTAGAAATTCCATTGAATAAAGATAGAAATTAATACTATTTTGTGTTGAAACAGTTCCTGTCATCTTGTCCTCCACTAAAGTTGACATGAACTGATATGTACTGATGCACTTTGACAAATGATCATGTTTGAATAGTCATTAAGTAATCAGTAATTTGATTTCTAAAGCTATCTGTAAACACAAGCTTTTATGTGTGTTGAAAACCTTCATTTAGAGATAATAATGTTGAAATAAATTCTCTTGTATAGTGCTAAACTTTGAAGGAGAACATGTTTATAACTGTAAGAATTTGGAAAGACTTTTTTTTCTTGTAACAGGATGTCCAGTCTACTCTAATAGCAAGATACTGGAAAATTCAGGTACCTTTTTTTCTTATACTCTCAAGAGAGTACAAGTATTTGATTTGACCCTTGATTTTTTTAATCAATTACAACAAATTTCGTTTTACTCATGTACTTCTGTCTTCTGTTACATAAAACAATTAAAAACTATTTCACCTCTCCTGCTAAAGCACACAACCTGAAATTATATTACCCAAATCTAGGTCTTCAGGATTTGACTCCGTCTGCATCCAGACCACACTATTAAAGTTTTCAGATCATCAAGAACTTGAGGTGCTCTGGCAGTTACAGTGTTGCTCAATATGCTGTGACATGAAAAACTCCCATAATATGAAAAATACATAAAAGTAAAATCTGAAAGTCTTGAAATTAAATTTAGTAATAGGAACGGGTTTTTTAAGGTATATGCTAGAAATGAGCAGTGTCTTTTGAAAACAACTCCATTTCATAGACCTACAGATTTCTGATAAAAAAACTTCTGTAACTTAGAAGAACTGAAAATAAATTTATTTCTACATTAACATCCTTTCAGTTTGTACACTTTTCTGCTTATTTCAGTGTGCATTCAAAGAAGAAATCTCCCACACGTCAATGACAGCAAAGGAGATGCAGAACCTGTAAAGTGAAAATTTCAGAAGAATCTATGCAGATCTCAATGAATGCAAAAATATCTTATTATGTGTAAAAGTTTTTTTAGAAATGAGCTAATTGCCTCCTAATGACTTTGACCTACTGACAGATATAAAATAAATTGGAAATGTATGTTTATTCGAGTAGTTGCAAATCTTGTTAACAAGCTTCTTTGGAAAAGTCCAGGGAAATGTCCTGTTTCCTCATCATGAGATTTGTTCTTCCTTATGAGTATGAGTTACTGTTGTCAGAATTAAAATGAAGAGAATGCCTGAAAAACTAGAATAAAACTTGGCAGAAAATTAAAGCTTCTCCAAGAGAATAGTGATAGCTTCTGAATAACAGGTATGAAAACATTTTCTACTTATAAATAACCAATAATGTAATTATATCAAATTTGCCCCAAAGACAAATTCATCAACAGAATAAAGTTGCCCACTTAATAATAAAAAAAAAAGGTGATGAAGGCAATTCAGGACCCAGCTGGAGAGTTTTATGGAAGGAATGAATGTGAACTGTGAAACTGGGAATATAGCAGCACTAATGAGCAGGGATGTATCACAGGATCTTCTAAGCTCTGGAACTTGAAAGACTCTCAGTACACAGAAAGTTTATTTGAGGCTCTGTTAAGTGAAGTCTCAGCTAAGACACTGACAGATCACTTGTGGGAAACAGTAGGTATATGCAGCCTTCTCTGAAATACATAAATTTCAAAGAGATTTATTTGGTGTGCTCTCCAAAGACTTGAAAAACTCCCCAGTCAGATGAAAGTTGATAACAGTACTAAAAAAGAAGTCTGTGTAGACATTAGAAAGAATAATTCTATAAATTTTTTCTTTTTTCTTTTTTTTTTTTTTTTTCCCAGCTATGATCCTTTTCTGTTGGATAGTATCCTTGTCATAGTTATCTCCATCCCCTTTGCCTCTAGGGTTAATTTCTTGTGCTTCGTGCTTAGGAACATCTCTTTGATGATCTGGAATGCTCAGCACCTTATTTGCATAGTGTGGAACAGGAAACCTTTAGAAATACATCAGTATCTTCCTTAAAATCTCTGCTTCCTCCTTACCAGTTGCATAGTGGTGCTAAACTCCTATTTCTAGGGTGAGCATTTCAGCAGATATGGATCAGCCCATTGCTCCAGATGTGGCAAGGCAATGACCCTGGAGCCAGAAACCCGAGTGCCTGAGAAACATATTTTGGAGGTAAACCTCGTATTTTTGTCTGAAGATTTTTCAGAAGCCACCTCAGCTTTACATGAACATTCTGGGTGACCTACAGCACTGGACTTTATCTGGGAGGAAGCTGTGCAAATGGTATATTAGGATGTGTCCAAAGGAGGGAAATGAAGACAGTGAAAGGACGAGAGGATGTGACTTATGAGGAGGGGCAGAAGATAGTAGATTTGTTCAGCTTAGAGAAGAGTAGACTGAGGGGTGACCTCATGGCTGTCTACAAGTCCCTCATTAGAGAGAGAGGTACTGATCACTTCTGTCTGGTGTCTGGTGCTAGAACACAAGGGAATGGCTTAAGGCTGTGTCCGGGGAAGTTCAGAGTAGGCATTAGGAGAAAGTTCTTCACCGAGAGTGTGGTCAAGCACTAGAACAAGCTCCATGGGGAAGCAATGTCAAGAAGTGTTTGAACAACACTCAGATTATGGTTTAACTTTTAGGTTGCCCTGTGGGGAGTCAGTAGTTGCACTCAGTGATCCTCGTGGGTCCCTTCCAACCCAGGATATCCTAGGTTTCTCTGGTTCTATCCATCGCCAGTAGCAGCACCAAGCCACTCTCAGCAGTGCATTGCAAGGGCACTGTGCAGTTCTTTGAATCCCGTATTCTGGTGCTATTCTGGGGCAGATACAAAAATGACAGTACATGTGTGAAGCTGTTTGGGTAGGAATAAATAATTCAGCATGTTACACAGCAGCTTCCACATTTTTCACATAAGCTAATTTCAGATAAAACTTCTTTAAGTCTCTACTTTCATTTATCTTGAGACTATGCTTCAAGAAGGAGCTACGAAGGGTCACATTTTTCTGAATCTAAGAGTTTCTGAATATTTCAGTTGCTTGATTAAAAGAGAAATTTCTGTATTTTTACACTAATGTCCAGCTCAGTCTCACTCAATGTGGAAGAAAGTCTTGAACCCAAGGAATGAAGCACGATCCAGCAACCTTGAAACCACTGTCCATCCATTCTGTTAGCAATCGACTCTCATGTAATCTGCCAAAACACTGACATAATCAGAGGGTTTTAGGCTACGAAGGGCTCACTGTAACATCCTACCAGTTATAGACTATGCACATTGCTGGCATGATCACACCTTTTAATGAGGAAAAAATCCAGGTAATCACAGCAAAAAATCACTTAATCTCCTACCTACGGATTCTTTGAGCCTTGTCCCTATTTTACATCTATAGCAACAGGAAGTCTTGATGCATGGATCTTTTGTAATTTTTTGATGTAATGTCTGCTATGAAAAGGTGCATTTTTTAGTTACTGTAAGTTTGGCATTTTTTAGATATCTGCACTTCATTTGTCGATGAAGAGTTTCTCATATGTGTGCTATGGTAGGTAGTACACCATCCTGCATATAATTTCTAATAAGTGTTTGGGGATGAAATCAAAGAGTGACTCAGAGAATAAGGAATAGTTTCTGAAGGCACAGCTATGAACTGGTCCTTATCAGTAGACCAGAAAATTGCACAGATTTTAGTAAAAAGTTGCATATATTTAACACTAACTTCATAGACTCTTTCTTGTCCATTATGTAAGATTTCTTCCTCTTTTTATTCTTTATTTGAAAATCACTGCTATTTGTTAATTTCAATTAACATGAGTCTAACTGAGGAAAAAAAAATAAACAAGACAAAACAAAAGATACTTCCCTTCCCCCCTCAAAAACCCCCAAACTTCGAAATTAATTGAAGAAAAGGCTGAAATGAAAAACTCATACAAAGGAGGAAAAGTAAGCACTAAAGAAGTGAAATGGTTATCTCTGGTAAAGGGAACACTGGTATTTTTCTTAGGAGGAATGAGGGCTGACTGGAAAAGGACTGCAATCCTAATGAAACACATGAGCTTGTCTTCCCTGGAGGATAAATTTCCTAGGTGGGGAGATGTGAAAAGGAATTGTTCCCTGAACAAATAGATTTATTGCTAAGGAGCACTGCCACCTGTCTCCATCTACTTCAAGAAATATTGGTCTCTCAAAAGAAATTCTTGGTTTGAACTGATTAAATTTCTCTGTTATTTAAAGAAAGTGGTTAAAAGTAACTAAAATGGTTAAAGTAAGTATTATCAAAAATAAGTAGTAAGTGGTTAAAGTAAGTGTTATCAAAACGGTGACTCCTATTTTTCACTTAATGAAAACCTTTTTTGTATTATATTGCATCAAACCTTAAAAGCAACACAATATTGTTTTAATAAGTAGACTATGGTAATAATATTTAGAATTTTAACCAAAAAGTAAAAAATAAAGGTTAATTCTGGTCATTAGAAAAGGCATCCATTGCCAAATGGCAGGTTTTCTCAATTACTTTTCCTCCAGGGGCAGTTTTTGTGAAATGATCCTGAGCTGAATGAAATATAAGTTTTTTCTCCCTTTCCAAATAACAAACCCTTGCTTATACCTTACAAGCCCTTCAGTTAGTTATCTCTGAAAAAAAAACCTCATTAAGGATTCCATTTATTTTTCTTGGTACTTTGGCTTAGTCAAAGAAGTACATGTTAGCTAAACAATACATAAATGGAACCACCTTTATCAGGAACCGAGACCCACAGATGATACGCGCACAATTCATTAACATTTTTAGCCTTTGTTTCTTTTGACTGTGAGATAAACAGCGGAACAAATTGCAGACCAAAAAAAAAAAAAAAAAAAAGAAAACCCCACTTATCTTCACTAGCCAATAATTATACACAAAAAAACCTTTCACATGTATTGACAAATGAGGTGAAGTGAGAAATATTTTGATCTGGATGGAGCTTGAATAAACATTAAAAAAGAGCAGTGGCATATTAAGAATCTTTCCTCATCTATCACAGCCTAATGACAACATTTAAATGACAGAACTAGGTGAACTCCATTGCTATAACAAGTTTTAGAAGCTGGAACAGAGCTGAGATTGCAAGACTAGGTTATTTCTGAAGCAGTGTCCTGACAAAGAAACATTTTGAACTCAATTTATTTCTCACCTAGAACAGACTTTTAAAACAATACAGATTTAATATGACTCTCTGGTGTCTACAAGGATCTGTAGCCTTATTCTCAGAAAAACCTTAACTGCCCACATACTAGAAAGGCTTGAAAACTTAAATTGTATGCACTAAATGACCAAAAATATCCTGTTATAAGTGTGTAGTAGGCTAAGAACAATCATTCTGAATTTTTTTTTTTTTACACCACACTTTGCAGCAATTAATGCCACAGAGTTGCAACAGCCAGGTCACGAGTCTCAGTGGGAGACTGAGCAGAGAAAGGCATTTTCATATTAAAACAGAACTAATTTCACTCACTCACCAAACAGTCTCATGCTACAATACCCACAAGCACCAAGAAGTGGGGGGTTGAGCATTTTGGTCAGGGTTAATTGCAGGTGGCGTATTCTGTTCAAGCTGAACTCGTTATATGTGTATATGTATATGCATATGTATATGTATGTATTTACAATAATTAATTTGGAAATGGCACAGCTGTAACATTGCAACAAGTGGAGACAGAACCAGTAATAGTGCCAGCAATTGTGCCAACAAATAAATAACCACTATTTTATATTCTGTCTTGTATAGAGAAGGGGCAAAAGCAATCTAAAATGAAATTCCAAAGCAGCATCTCCTTGGATTAAGAGCACCGCAGAGGTGACCAAGCAGTAACAAAAGCAAAAGAAATATCAGAAACTTTGTTCAAGGGTGCTGATTCAAGAGAATTTTGCAGTTCAGGTCACAGCTGTTAGAAGTGATTCAATTGCTCGGTGTGGAAATATGAATTCAAAGGCAGTATCACACACAGCAGGTCAGCTCTCAAGCTGTACATCCATGCTATGGCAGATTTACCCAGTTTCATGGCTACTTTAAGAGCTTTCTCAGCCTCTGTTGCCCAGTGATGCCCTGAGGGGGCTGATCCCCATGAGGGGAAGGCAGTTCCCAGACTGGTAGTCTTTGGTACTGCGAGCACTACCTCTGAGAAGACCAAACTTACATTGTTTTGGTCTCATGCACCTTCCCCCAACTATTGCTAAAAGTGCCTCAAATTTCTACCTTCAAATTCCCCAGAGATCTCCAGTGCTGCTCTCAGACTGGCAGATGTCCCCTGCATTTTGATAGTGCTGAGCATCCCCGGTGCTGGCTCACATCAATCTCCTGTGGAGTGTTCAGGTGGGGAGGGCAGACACATGCAGATGCTAAAAATCTCTCTGTAAGGCTCTGTGGCACCCAGAAAGAGAGCGTGAAAACTCAGGCTGCACAACCAGGCTCGGTTTTTTCATCCCTTAGATTTCTGGCATGGTCTTTGACAACAATCTTTTAAGAGAGTTTTTCGTTGGTTTGGTTGTTCTGCTCTAGATATTGTAGCTGAATTCAGAGCAGGGTGCTGAATGGATGATCCTCTTTGAACTTGTCCCATTAGAAATTTTGGAGGCCATTCATATCCAGACTTGACATGAGGAAGCATTTCTTTATGAAGAGGGTGGTCAAACCGTGGAACAAGCTGCCTAGAAAGATGATAGATGCCGCAATTCTGTCACTGTTTAAGAAGCATTTGCACAATGCCCTTAACAACATCCTTTAACTTTTGGTCGGCCCTGAAGTGGTCAGGTGTTGGACTAGAGACTATTGCAGGTCACTTCAAACTGAAAGTCTTCTCTTCTCTTCTCTTCTCTTCTCTTCTCTTCTCTTCTCTTCTCTTCTCTTCTCTTCTCCTTTTCTCTCCTCTCTCCTCTCCTCTCCTCTCCTCTCCTCTCCTCTCCTCTCCTCTCCCTTCTCTTCTCTGTCTACTCTACTCTACTCTTCTCTACTCTACTCTTCTCTTCTCTACTCTTCTCTTCTCTACTCTATTCTATACTATGTCATGTATGTCATGATGATGTTTTCTGTACTGTGATCAGTCACAGACAGTCCCCAACTTCTGCAGACTTCACCTTTACTAGCTTGTGACACAGTCTAAACACGAACATGATGAGATTGAATGCAGACAATTCCCCATGTACACATAATACTGAGAGCCTGAGAAGACACATATTTCTGTATGAAGTCTGAGAAAGTTAGGAACAATGTGCAAACAACATTTACATTTGTTTTCATGTTAAACTCTGAAATTCAACATGCTGCAACTGAGCTTATTTTGATTTAGGATTTTTCTGAAACATAGAGGTATGACATGGTTTATAGTTAGAGCCTACTGAGAGAAAGTAGATCAAACTGTAAGTTTTGTTACTTCTTCCTAGTCAACCTGGCAAGACAGTATGAGAGAAATTTGATCAGGACTTATGTACTGATAAAATAGCGGCAGCAGTGAAGTTAGCCACCCATGAATTAACTGTCCAAACATATCAATATCCCACAAAATAAACACCATGTTTAAATTCCCAGATTTCATCAATACAGCAGAATGGATACAGGCACAAAAGTGATAATGAAAATGATTTGTAAATAGCAGTAGGGTGTTGTGTGAAATGCATTAACACAGAGGTCTCAGCAACTTATATTTGGCAAAGATTTGAGAAATGTTCTGGGACCTTCAATATTCCTGGAATCACAAAAATAATTTTTTAAATGCTGGAGTTTCACAGCTTAAGTCAACAATGAAAAAAAAAAGCTTCTGTTTTCAGTATGAGATAAACAAAAGAAAGAGTAATTGAAAGCTGTACAATCATATTATAAGAAATCTTGAAACTATCGGTAGTTTTCTATGGGACAAATATTGATTTAGTCAGAAGATAAATATGCATCCATTTCAAGAACTCTGGAGAGCTCATTCATGCTGGAAATTAGTACATTCATCATGTCCTGAGATTTTCTGTCCCTTTTCTCCTTTCTACAAATACTTGCTGTAGGCATTCCCGAATTTTGAAGAAAGGAAATGCTTTTTGTATAGCAATTCAACATTTTCTAATGATACCTTGCAAAGTTCAAAACAGGCTCCAGGGCATCTGGAAACATACAGCTGCAGGGATAGGAGTTTGTACACGTAAACACATAAGTTCATATGTACACTCATGTTAGTACACATAATTTTAAAAAATTGAATTGCAGTAGAGCTCTAAACCAATAAGTGAAAAAAAAAAAAGCTTTTTTAAAATAAAAGCTGCTATGAAAACAAAACATGATTGATTTTCCCTTTGGTTCTTTGCTTGCAGTAGGCTAGGAGTAGAGTACATGACCCAACACAGACATCATCACAATGTTGAAAGGTTATTAGCTGCAGATGCCCCTGAAAATGCTGATTAGGTGTTTGCTCCACAAAAAAAATTAATTACAACTAAAAAGTCTGTCTGAAACGTGAAGTCATCAGTAGAAAACCATGGCTACATCATGAGAGAGCAAAAACATGAACGGAAGAGATGAAGAGTGACGCTTCATAAGGAAAGGTCCAAATTTTTCTGCAGAATTTCTCATCTAGATTTTTAATTCATTGAGCAGCACTTTGCGCAGCGGACCAATAACTTAATCTGAAGCAGGATTTGACGAGGGAGGGAGGCAGAGAGCAGGATAAAGGTAATATTTAAGTTGATTAAAAATATAACAATGTATCGATAAACAAAAAATGCTAACATTACCTTAGTCCAGGCAACCACAGAAATACAGACTTTCTCAATAAGTTCATCCAGGCAATTAAAAAAAGTTATAAAAATTAATAAAATTGTGATTGAACGTATTTAAATAAGTGTTTAGTATGAAACAGTAATTAAACAATATACACGTATTTACATGAAAAAAATATGAATTAAACATTTAGAAAATAAAATAATTTTGAGAATTATAGCAAAATTAAATTTTTATTTTCTGATAATCAGTATATTTTACTACCTGCATTCAATTAATATTTTATTGCTGACTTCAGTATCTCACTCTCATTGTATTTATAAGGCAAGGATTAGAAGAGGAAAGTTTCCCACTTACCTAGTGTATCTCCAGACAAAGTTTAGAAGTGAGAATCTCAGAGCAATACTGAAGATATACTTTCAGTGCATTTTGTAGCTACATTTAAAACAGTGGTTTATTTTCTTAACAGAATGCACTAGTCCTTGAAGTACTGTGTTGTTAAAGAAGGCGAAGTGTTAGATGAGATGGATCATGTCTAACATGGAAAAAGCAGAAAAAAAATATCTGTTGATATGATCTAACTGGCTTGAAAATTGTGCAGTTTTCTTACAGCAACCATTTTTATTAGTTATATCAATGTGGTTATGCTTGTTGTTATTTCCATTTGATTTATGTTTTAGCTGCTGGTGGGGATTGGTTAAGTTTATAACCATATAATAAGAGACATCAATTGCCTCCAAGCTAAACAGACAAGGAAAATGATGGAGGGAAATTTTATTACATGAATTTCACTGGTAGGGAGCAAACGCACATGGAGAAGAAGTGCTATTTATCAAAATGGTAGAGAACGTCTGCAGAAAAACTAAGAAATGGACACAGAATACTAAAGTAGCTTTGATTAGCTTTGTTGACAAGATCAGGCTTCCTTTCTAGGACTGTCCCTTCAGTATTACATGTATTCTTTGTGATAGACTACTCTGGAAAAGTTTTCAGTGTGCTAAAAGATATGGCAGAACACTCTTACTGAACTTTATAATAAGTATAATGCTAAATATTTCTGGTATAAAAATATGAAATCTCCCAGGAGATTAGTTTAGAAGATGGGAAAAAGATAACAATTATGGTATTATATTCATAATACTGTTACTTTGCTAAAAAAAGAATGCAAATATTTCTCAAAGAAATGCATTTCTTTTTTTTTCACCTGACAATACTTTTTTTCCTAATAATTATTCATAGACTCTGTGTGTTTTCTCAGAGACAATTATAAATCTTAAAAACAGAACAAACCAGGTCCTGGAGACAAATTCTTTAGGCAATCTTTCGGTTACTTATTTCTTCTTAATGTATTTGCTTTCATGAATATTCACTTTTTTCTCATTTGTAGCTTTTTTAAACCTTTTTTATGCAGATCTCCAAGCAATTTCAAGGGTATCACATCTTCCAAAACAGAGCTGCCTCAATAGCCTTCATATTATTGGGAAAATGAATGTACAATATGTATAATATCTACAGATCTTGGTCATCTTTCTTCAGAGGTAGCTGTCCAGGATGTTAGGGAATAAATAAAGCGTTTCCACTGGGAAGTATTTCTTTAAGGTACATTTTCTTTGGTGACATCGTTGTCTCTTCATAAAACAGACAGTTGAACAGCAGCAATCAACAGTCAGGAGAATAAAACGGTGACTGGAACTCTGAGGTCTAATTTAAACTTCAGATTGGTGAAAAATGCTGAAGCTATAAACAAATCTTTCTTCTATGAGGTTTATGAAATAAGTGCATAATAATAACTATCAGCACCACTTCTTTCCTAACGCACCTTTCACTACAACACCTCAAGGCACTTTATAAATCACAAAGTAATTATATACTAGATGTCAATAAAAGGATTTAGGAAGGTTGAGCAAGGAGGTTAAGCAACTTCCCTGAGGTCTGGTCTCTTCTTCAAGATTGTAAGTAGAAGATGCCAGGCCTCAGTTCAATAACACATTCATTTCTGGAAAAAAAACAAACTCACCCAAAACACTGAGGGAAATACTTAAAAGTATTCCTGATTCAGTTTTCTGTCTTCAGTTAAAGTAAAAAAAAAAAAAAAACAAACAACTTGTTCAAAACTTTCAGCTCTAAATCAAAGAAAATATCAGCAAGAACCCTCAATGTTTTAAGGTATTTCATGATGCCCAGTACTTTTGGGCAAAGTCTGGAGTGGGACAATGAAAATTTTTTATCATAATTGCAGCTAATTTTGATGTGAAAAATAAGAAAAAGCCTCACACATATCTTTTGTTCTATTTTTTAAGCTGACTGTATAGTTTACATTTTAAGTGCTCATTAAAGTGAAAAATGTCACTACTGTAGAAAGAGCAAATAAATTACTTTCACGCTTTTTTCCCACTTTCTTATTATTAATCTGGACACCACAAAAAACCCAGTATTCTCAATTAACATAGGAATGAATTTATAATATGTCAAATCACATGCTGGTCGAACACCATTACAGTTCATTTTAATTAGGCTTTTTCAACTGCCTGCAGACAAGAGTATCTGTAGCAGACTTTAAAACACTATCACTACTATTATATAGTTACTAGTGTTTAAAATCAATTATATTTTATGGAATGTTATTGCTCACTATTTTATTGCTTATACTGGAAGACCATAAGATTCACTGTCACCCAGATGCTTTGCAGAAGTCTGTTCAGTGTGTCTAGGGCTCGAGATTTCCACCTTCAGCCTTCAAAAAGAACATTCATAGTTCCAAAAGCCCTCTTAGAGTGTTTAGAGGAGTCTCTGTTCCCTATGGCTGGTTAGAAATCCAAATTTCTAATCCCTAATAAAGTCTGAAGACCTATTACCATGAATCAAGATGTGAAACTAAAAGTATTTTAGGATTCAAGATTCAGGCTGAAATCTTTCTAATCAGAACATCTGAACCGTGAAGTCTCTGCACACCTCATAATCACAATAATTTAATTCTTTGATTTAATAAAGAGATGTTGTTTTATAATTAATTAGATATCAATATTACTCTCATTAGAAGAACTTCCCACTTAATAAATCTTGTCATGCAGTCTATATTTGGAAAGATATTGTTTGTGCCAAAGAATGCAGGTAAAGTTACAAATACTGCAATTTTAAGTAATTCTTTTCTGCGCTGGATCCCAGAGCACTATTCTGTGTACAACTTACTGCATACATTTACTGCTGTCCTAGACCTTTATGTGTAAGATTAAGTTTCTTATGTAATTTTGTACAAGTTTGAAAATTTAGTTCTGAGATATTTCAAGGAAAGAAATCAGGCTTAATTCAACTATTTTCCCTACTGTTTATTTTCACATTACCTCAAATATACACATCTTTGGATAACCCCATTTATAAATGTTGTATTTGAATGCAGTATTAGAAATTTACTCAGTAAACTAATATCTGATCTAACTTGCTGAGACACTTTTACCTTTTTCCTCCACTCTGAAACTGTGGAGTTCAGTTATTCATAATGAGTGTAGATTCTCACAGCAGACTATATTTTCTACAAATAAGGTTTTTTTAAAAAATTAAAATGGAGGTTTTTTAAAAAATATGTAGATAATTATTTCAAAGCATTTATGGAGAAGAAACTGATCAACAATTAATTTCGATGAACCTTACCTCTTATTTAGAGTTTTTTTCTTCATTTTCACACAATCTCTTTTATAATTTCTTATGGATGTAACAAAAACCCTATTGCATACCAGAAAAAGAAATATCTCTCATTACTGTTTATCACAGTGAATATTTCACAGCTAACATACTGCGCAAGAAAGAAATGGCCAGTAATTATTGCTCCAGACTGGGAAGCATGGCAATTGGGTTGGGTCCTGTTACTGACTGAGGTAGCGTTTCTTAGTAACTCTGAATAAATTATTTTGTTAACATATAAATGTATGATGATGTAGCAATAAAAAATTGCCAGTCTGCAAACTAACAATGTATGAACATGAGGCACAAAGATAATGTATCTCTGTCTCTCTCTTCACTTATATGTAAGAAGTGGTAAGTTACTATCCATTAGGCATGGAACAAAATTGTTCAGTATGAAACCCATGGTTTTTGGCATTTCCTCCAGAAAACATTCTCTAAAATATCCCTAAAGGATATTTCCAGAAGAATTAAAGATTTTCTTAAGCATTTCTGTTAACCACTTTTTAATAAAATTAGAGATTATAAAAAGTTCAACCAGCTCTATTGCTTAGTTTAAGTGACAAAGTTGAGAAAGTCAATGTATTATAGCAAGCCACTGTGAAGCTGCTGAATGAATGATGTTGTAAAAGCTAAGGATTATCATAATGTTTGGTTTTATCTCTTTCAGCAGTGATGAAATCTCAAGACAAATTCTTCTGTGCATGTGTGAAGGTAACATTGACAATAATTGTTTGTGTTACATTGTTTGATAAGGGAGTCTGTTTTACTCTAAATAAAGAAAATAGTGCAGTCTGACTTCAGATTGAAGTGCTGTTGGGAGGAAAAAAAATGCGATCTTTTATCTATCAGCATTGACGATATG
Source organism: Pterocles gutturalis (assembly GCF_000699245.1). Lineage (NCBI taxonomy): Eukaryota > Metazoa > Chordata > Aves > Pterocliformes > Pteroclidae > Pterocles > Pterocles gutturalis. The sequence goes on along the minus strand of NW_010128015.1, from coordinate 55,985 downwards.
CTAACAGATAAATGAGGGAAAATGTGACCGTTCATCTATCAACATTTGCACCATTATCATTACAAGGATATTTTAGGCCATATAAAGCAAGAGAGCAATTATCATTCATACCAGTTGTAAGACAAGTTCCACTTATGTGCTATTTAAGGTTTAAGGCATCCCAAGAGGTAGTGATAGAGCCTAATATTATAATTTTCCTCATAACTGTAGGCAGTCAACAGTCAAATTTTCTACTTTTTATTGCAACCAACTTTATAAGTGGTTAGAGATCTGGTAGGTATAAGAATAAGACACCTTGCAGTGCATTATTGTCTTTATAACAAAGCTCTATGAGGAAGTGTGGGGCTCTGCTCAATCAAATAATGCCAAGCCTTCAAGAAGAAGACTGGCTGTGGTGCAGTCAGGTCAGGCCACATCAGCTGACAAAGAGCCTGCGGAAGAAGGATGAAGTCTGTTAAGCATCATCAGTCTTTAGACATCGGGGGTATGTTTGACGGTAGATAGAGTTAAATCCCTGGTGAGGACTACAAATTCAAATCAACAACTGGAGGAAATCCATGGCTAAATGTGCAGGTATCAATCACAAAGTGCTGCCATGGGGAGTTCTGGTGACAAGTCATCCACACTGTAAAGAAACATGTGTGGGTCCAATTCCAGAAGGAGTTTGGGCTCAGACTTCATTCTCTTTGGACAATGTCAACACTCATAAGAAGCCTCCACCTGAGCTGTAGTTCGTAGTCGCACAGCATTTGGAAAATCTGTATTCTCACAGGCTCTTGTGTGTTTTCAGTATCTACTTTAGACGCACTCCAGGGTTCCCAGAGGATAACTGTTAACTTGGACAAGAAGGACAAACAGAGAGTCAGATGATGAATTCACAATATGTAGAACATGGTGGGTAGAGTGGAAGGAGATGTCCTTTTTATGCTTAACCAGCTTGAAAGGGAAAGTCAGACCAATAGTAAAGCAAGAGGAATGCTTGTGTTTCTGAAAATACAGGAGTTTTCCAGTTTCAAATTGGAATGGCTATACTGAGCATCCTGCCCATTAGTTTTCAGTCTCATAGATGTATATTTTCAAGTGTGAGAATAAATATCTTGAGTTCTGGATCAAACTTTCTTACAATGAAAATGAGAATCTTATGGATTAATATATGTCAGCATCTCATAGGTGATACAATGCAGAACAAAATACTATTGTCTTATCCTTTCTAGGGGCAATAAAATGAGCCATAATCAGACCCCATTAGGTAGTACATGAATACATCTTCTCCTAAAATCAGTACTAATAGTTAACAAAGAAGTTATAACAACTTAAACGTCTTTTATATAAGCCTATTTTGTCAAAATAATTTTATTTTTTTCTCCTATTTTTTCTTATTTGGTGTCCATGCCGTATCTTTCATTAGAGTCATAATGAGCCTGGAAAAAATATATTTCACTTAATTTTGCTTGTTGGCAGATAAACACTTTCCACTTGTGGTAGGTAAAATATAATCCTAAAAAGCAGGTTTCCAGTAATAACCATAAATGTAATAGTAAGAACATCCTGACACCATTGAAGTTAATTATCCTTTGCATTTCTACTGATATGTAGAAGACAACTATATCTAATAACACACTTGATGTCACAAGGGGTATCTCACAGTCTCCTAATCTTTGCATAATTTTGAAGCCTCTAGTCATACTGATAAAATCAATGTCCCAGACTAAAGGAAGTTGCATAAATATACATTCCTTAAACACTTGACCCTGAGATTTGGGAAGTACTGAAGAGCAGGATTCTAGTAGCTTATCATAGACTATATGGTAAAAGGCATGAACACCCTCAGCCAACACTTGGTCTACAATTTTCCAAAATTTTGAAACTTTGAAACTTAACAACAGCTACAAATCTTCACAACATAAATCGCACAGGCAGTGATTTGTATTGCAAGGCTGACCAAACGGTCAAGCAACTTGAGTTTTAAAACACTTGGTAAAAAAGGTCTCCTCTTTCCAGTTCCAGCCAGTCATGGGATGGAAATTAAAAGCTCTTGCACTTTTAATGGCTTCAATTTATTCCATTAGCTATGGCTACCCATATATCATTGTGCTTGTAAGGAAAACCTACAACTTAAAAATATGCTTAGCGATTTCTTTGTCAATATTAATGAAAAAATGACACTGTGGTATTACAGAAACACTGACAACAAAGTTTCTTGGTCAGCTTCATTTTGAAATAGATTTGGGCTTATTAGTGAATGTTGCAAATACATTTCTCACATGGAGAAAAATAGAATCTTGAATTCATTTTTTTGACATAATATCAGTAACAAGTATTTAATTAGCCTAGATACCAAAAGACCAATTATAAACTTGTAACAAGATCTAATTTAAACCACTTAAAACTATGAGCAACTTTTATTATCTCAAAAAGAACCAAGTCAAAGTCCTGCCACTGAACACACTTCTGCTTAAAATGGCTGATACGTCATGCTAAAATGTGATGTTACATTTTCAGTTCTCAGATTCAAAAAGATTTTGTTCATCCACAAATATTTCAAGTTTAATAAGGAAAAATCTCACAATTTTTTTTTTTTAAATTTTTAAAATATCTAGTAATTGTATCCTCCAACGAGCCTATAAACCTGAGTTGTAGTCTGGACGGTATGATGAGTGACACAACCATTATATTACAAGTCACTGGAATAAATTTGTAGGAAAACTCCATGCATAAGAAAGCTCCCTGAAAAGTTACAGGCTTTATTGATTCCCCTTACATGCAGTGCACCTAAACTCAGGTATACAAAAAACTATAAACCATGAGCTGGTGCTGCCATGTTGTAGGACTTTCCCTCAGAATGTTGGAGTTCCTGGTCCTTTCCCTCATTCCTATCTGTGCAAATCCGACTAGTTTCCTTCATGCCATAGTGCAGCACTCTTCATGAGTTCCTGCTTGTGATAACTATGTTAGTAAAAGTATTAGCATTGGAAAGTATTCTAGTAAAATTACTTAGCAAAGAAAATAGTGAAATGTAGTGCTCATTCATATACATAAAGCACAACTTCTAAAGTGTCATTGGACAGGTACACCGTGTTCCTTTACACATGGGGTTCTTCAGACCATTGTTCTTGTCTCTCAACTGATAGAACAATCCCCAAAATGGATAACTTCTCCAAAAAGCTAACTTCAAAGCACTGGGAATCATATCAGAGACATGTTTTCACATGTTTAAACTGAGTAAAGCTATTGGAAATCTTTCACAATCAGATATTTCCCCAAAATACCTTTAAAATATCCCCTAAGATGAAACATGTTGTAGGAAATTTGCATGTAGCAAGAAATTTAATGTAATCCTCATCTTTCCAAGACCTTTAAAGGTATGAAAATAGCTCTTGATAGAGAAGTGATTTTAATGGGTCAAAATAAGGATGGATGAGTGATTTTTACTTCTCTCACCTCATTTTTTTTTCCAGTGAGTACTGAATTATCATAGACAAAGTCTATGGGAACACCTCTGGTCTGAGGAAGGACAGCTGGAAATAGGACTTCTGTGAAACAGAAACAACTGGTTACTAAGGAGGTGCAATCACATCTCTGAGCTGCACAAAACATATTTCAGGTGCTTGATTTTTCCACTTATTTTAGTAGAAGATCTTTAGAGAAACCTAGACAAAACAAAGCTTCATGAAGCTGCTTTCAAACATTATCACATTCACATAGTTACTTGGCAGTTAAGAGTTTATTGAGACTTTTCCTCTTCTGTTCGGTCTCTTGTTCTTTAGTCTGTACTTGTACTTTAATTCTGTCTCAAAGCTACCATCATCAGGGGTCAGCAGAGAACTGCACATGCACTCGTTCATCCACCATTCAGGCAGTGGATGTTCAGAATAGCACACAAACCTTCCCAGAAAAGAAATATAGCTCTGTAAGCAAACTGGATCTCTGACTGATCGTTGCCCCTGAGACATCACTACACAATATGCCACAGTTTGCAAACCACTATTTATCCATATTCTAGAGCAGTTGCTAAAAAGGAAGAATTTGATGGATATCCAAACCAGGTTGTGTCCAGAAACAGAAGACACTTGCATCTTTTGCAAAGCCTTTCTTTTCCTCAAAGGAGATTTGTAGAAACTTGTTTGTGAAGTTTGTTTCCTAAGAAATAGATATCTGGTACTCAGCTATTGAAAGAAACTCGTTTATGTTTATGGATCTTCCATCTTGAAGATGGAACTCTTCCTACAGGCAAACTCTTCGATTTAGCTACTTAAGGCAGAATTCAGACACACACAGACACAGAAAAGCCCTGAAACAACAAACAAACCAATAACACAGATTGTGTAGCTGATGTAGCCCCTGGCAGGGCACAGCTGGAGTTTATTATTTGTGTATTCATAAAGGAACCTTGCCCTCAAATCTTCCTATTTTGATGTACTGCTTTTGCGTTTCATAGTGTCAGCATTGATTGAGGCTGATTGACTTCACTCCTGCTGTAGGACACAAAATATTTAAAAAAAAAAAAAAAAAAAAAAAGGAAATCTGCTTCTGAAGAGACTCAGGCTGTGGCTGAGGATAGATGGCAGGAACAGCACCAGGCACAGTGATTAATAAATGATGGATTCTGGAGCAGACCAATATATTTCTGAAATACTCCCTTACTGCGGGGTGCCGGTGTAATACACCATTCTCTGACATGGTAAGAAGCAAAGTAGAAAGGAGCAAACAAACTTTAAGATATCTGTACAAAAGAAAGTGGCTTTAAGAGTCCCAAAAAACATGTAGGTTTGAATAGATGCTTCAGTAAGAGACTTCTGGGACAATGAAAAGCTTTCCTAGGTGCATAGCTTGTGAATATGCGTCTTTTCACATCCAGGGAAGGCAGACTAGCTGTAAAAAGTGTATTAAATCATATCTGATATGAAGCAGACATACAATCTAGAAGGAGTTATGAAAAATGTGCCCTGTGACAGTAAGTGCGACTCAGATTGATACCTCCAGCTAATACCTTGGCATGGGAAAGCACAGCCGTTAGGTTAGAAAAAGGGAGCTGAAAACCCTCAAACTAAGTGATGCTTATTTGAAAATAGGATATGAAGGGAGTACAGGAGAAAAAAACCAGATCTTCAGCTGTTTACCCAAGTCATGGCAATCTTGAAGAGAATAGGAAAGCCTGCAAGGGCTGTTCCTTGAGATAATTTATATCCTCAATGAGTGCAGCTTTGTGGTTTTTTCCCCTAAGGGAGAAGAGTGAGAAGTGGGTGATGGTAACCTGAACGGAAAATCAGGGGCTGAAGGCAGGCAAAGGAGGGGAACAGCACCTAGCTGGGGACCTGATGCTTTGACTTCCCATCCTGCCAGAGACACTGTGCAGAACAATCTCCAAAAGGGAAACAAATGTTCTCTAAACATGGGTTTAGTTCAGATTTATCTGTACGATGCATTGTTTCTTTTGTTACAGTATGGTTTTCTTCCTTTCTTTTGGTGCTACAGCCCACGTTTGTTTGAATGTCAGGAAATTTTCTGTGCATATTCTCAGGAAGAAAACTACCTTTATTGTATAAGATGTGGGAATGAAGACAGGAAAGTTATCTGCTAAGGAATTTGAAGAGGAAAACGTGGGCAAGAACAGAAGGAAAGAAATACAATTGCCTTGGAAAATGTGGGAGCAAAGCCAGCGTGACTATATGAACCTCCTTATCTGTAATCTTGACATCTTAAACTAAACTTAAACCTCTCCCCCTTCCCCCAGAGAAACCAACCAACCAACCAACCAAAAACCCCAAAGAAACCACCACCACCAACCTCACAACAGTTTTAGTTCTCTGTTTAGGAAGGACTCAGGTCTCAGCTCTGATACAACACAACTATAAAACCTTGGATCATATTGTTGTGAAAAATTCTGTAGAAAAATTAGAAAGATGAAACTGCAGAGACAGACTGGGCTGTTGAGATAGGGAATATCAGCAGCTCAAGGAATCAAGAGGAAATTCACCAAAAATGGAAAGGTATAAAATACTGGTGGGAAAACCCAAGGAGGCTCATTGGAAGCTGTGAAATTGTACGTATCCTGTTTGCAGAGTTTCTGTGTCCCTGGCTAATGGTGTCTGAACAAACAGATGCAAAAAGCTGGAGGATTTGGAGAACTCACTCAAAAAGATTCTTTTATATCCAGTTGCTAGACAACTCAATGCAAACAGAAGTTTTTTATTTCTTTTCACTCTTGGGTCCTTACATCCCCCCAGAAAAAGTTATTTTAATGATACTGAGCTTTTAAGATTCTATGCATGGCATTGCTATTTTTTGCTGTGCATAATGAACAGTGGCTTTTCGTTAAGAAAAAAGCCAAATTAAAGTAAAAAAATGCTGCATTTGTTTGTTTGAAATATAAAGCCAGCCTGACTTTGAATTTAGAGATACAGTTTGTCACGCTAACTGCGTCTCTGACTTTCCTGCGGTTTTTGTTGTTGTTGTTGTTGTTATTTTTTAAAAAAAATCTTCCCTTCTCTCTAATTAAAACCAAAATTATCTGATTAGACAAAACGTTTCCATTCATTTGTTTTGCCACATGTCACCTGAACATGTAAAGAATCTGGCTGTTAGACAGGAGAATTTCTTAAGTAGTAAAATGACCCCAGAACAGACCTGTTGTTGGTGACCAAAAGAGTAGAGAGAAACTTCTCCTTGTCTACAGTGAGTGGACAACTCACTGCCTTTGGCAGCTTTTGCTATTGCTACCTTGCACCTCTACCTAGAAGCAGAAGACAAGCCTGAGGTGTTTATCCTGTGACGCTGCTTGCATTTGAGATTCAGATCAAAACAGCAGCAGGAGAAGTTTATCTGTGTTTTGAGATACTCAATAGATAGAAAAACTTATATACATAAAATATAGAGATATTTTTCCTTGAGTAAATGAAATAAAAGTTGTCATTGCACATTTGACTAAATAAATCATAGTGAAGTCTTTTTTTGCAACCTTCCACACCTGTTTCTTCATAATGTCCTTAACTTTCTGCCCTTCTTAGGATACAAAAAGAGTGGATTGGCGTGATGAAATATCACAACAGCTTGGGTTGAACTTTTTTCCTTATATCTCAGCCCAAAAAATGTAGGGGATGTTTCCTCAGGAAGGATAAGAGATTTGTGGTCGTGTGTAGGAAGGTTGTCTTTCTCTGTTGGGATAATGATCTGTGTGGGGTCAGCTTGCGGTGGGCTTTCAACGTCAGTTCCACCATGCTCTTTCCTGGTAATGGTTTATCACAATTTGAAAGCAGATTACAGTCCTTTGTCTCTACAAGAGAGAGAGAGAGAGGCCAATCTTTCTAGCACTCCTATAATGCAACTGCATCCTTATTAACATCACAGTGCCTGTGTTCAGTGGCTAAATGAGACTAGGATTAAAAAAAGAGAACGATCCTTAGTTGAAAGAAAGCCAGACAACATTTCTCCAACCTCTGGCAAATCAAAATAACATCCTAATAAAGAAAAACTTCTGGCAACAGATCTGCGTGCAGAATGCATCCATCAGTGTAACACAAAGTGAACAAGACCCTTAAAAGGGATGCTACTGTGTGAATAAACATAAGTGTTTCTACTTGGCATGAGTTCATTAGTCTGTCACAGAGATGTGATGTACTGCTCAGTAACTCTTTAGCAAGTGTGCTAGAGGGACAACAATTTTCGGCGATAAATGTCAGTGGGATGAGGTAGGTAAGCATGGGAATGTGTTGGTTAGCAAAACCACAACTGGGTCAGTTATGGAATCTTTGCAAAATAAGGCTAACTGTGCTCTGTCACCCCACTGCATGCTGCTTGTGCCTTGTGGAGGAGAGAAAATAAGGTGTGAAGGGCCTCTAGGAGTGAAAAAATAGCACAGAAGTGAAATTTAATTTATACTGGGAGTAGCTTGATGTGGAATTCAAGATCATTGCAATGAACAACAGAGAGACCAATTCACAGAAAACTGAAGTTCCCTTTGGGAACGCTGGTTGACACTGTTCTGTCAACAGGAACTTTGTTTTTCAGTATTTCTGTACTGTAGCTCTGCTTGGGTAAGTCAAGCTAGGTCAAGGGAACATCAGCAGCTGTGTTCTAGGAAACAAGGGCTGGCACTTAATATTTCTGAATAACCAGTAGTGTTTCTTGGGGATATTTTGCTTCCTTTGGAGCCTGCTCCAAGCCAGTGTCTGAACATGGCATTAGAGGTTTGTAATTTTTCCTGTGGAGTATTAATTTGAGCCCATGTCTATGTTTTTCTATGAATGCTTTAGAGCTTTTTTTTTTTTTTATTTAGCTATTATTGCCAGTTTCTCTACCAGCAATTTGTATTCTCTCTATTTCCTATTCTGGGTTAGAATCACAAAAGAGAGGAACTCTAAATATCTTCTTTTTTTCTTTTTTTTTTTTTCTTTTTTTTTTTTCCATCTAGAAGTGGTAAAAAATAAGATAAAACTGTCAATACTCCTCTTTCCTGAATTCAGGAAATGGTTATAATGTACTTTGAGATGAATGTGAAGCTTCATAAGCTGGTAGAATAAGTATCACTGGATAAATATCAGAAGTGGGAGGAGTATTAAAGGACAGAAATGGGATGCTTGTAAAGTTTTATGGAGCAGTGTCTGATATTTCCAATCAGATCAACAAATAGAAAATCTTGAAATGCTACCGTTCACCCTGTGCACAGAAAAAATGGATTATAAAAGAGACATAGAAGCTATTTTAATGAAACAGACTGGTAGTCTGGTGGTAAACTGTACCTGGTGAATTGGATGTAAGCCAAGAGAACAGGAGCAAAAACTGAGAAGACATAAATCTAATGTCATCAGTTTCTCAATACCTTCTTAAATTGTTTCTGTCATTGAATAGTTACACTTAAAAAGCTATCATACGTCTTGAGCTTCAGTAATTAGCTTTTTCTTTCTTTTTTTATTATTCCAGGAAAGGATGATTTAAGAGTTTTTGTCTCCTAGCAATTCTGGCTGACAATGTTCACATCTGAGGAGCAGTGTGATGTGTCAGTATTATAAACCTGGTTTACATTCCTGTGGAAAACCTTGTGCTTTAATACGCTGCAGACCTTGCTAGGTGTCATGTCCCACAGGAGAAGCTGCTCAGTGCTGCACGAGGTCAGTTGAGCTATCTGGTATTTAAACCGGTTCGGCAAAGGCACTTACATGATTTACTAGCAGGCACTGTGTGATTACCTGAGGCCAAAACATTACACAACTTTTATTCACAGAGCCGTGGACATTTTTTCAGCTCGAATAATTGCAGCTGTATTTTTCTTTAACTGAAAGACATTTTCAATGCAAGATTTCCAAATATTGAACTAGTATTCTGATCTAGAAGTTAACTCAGAAAGGCAAGGCAGATGCAGGCAGCAGTTAGGAGATAAGACAGGAATTTTAATAGGGATTGAGCACTGCAGAACTCTGAACAGGACCCAGAAGAGCCATTCTGAGATGGTAGAGGAGAACACAGCTCTATGAAAAGGCAAGCACCTTGAGCGAGTGAAAACCTTAATCACTGTCACAAAACTCTCCGTATGACTTTTGCTTCATAAGCTCTTTAAATAGACTCTCTAATTAAATACCGCAGGGTTCTGTGGTTCTAATAGAACGACTAAAGGCGAACCGCTGCTCTTTCAGGGATGAGCGCAACCACGAGCCTATCAGAAGATAAAGTCTTGAGGAGTATTTTCCCCCAGTTTGTGGATGACAATAGTGGAATTAATGGGAAATCTTTGAAAGACCACTGGACTTAGATTTAATTAAGAATCCCATGAACCACAGCAGACCAGCAGTGTAGTGCACAGTGTGAAATATAATTGTTAATGTAAAGGTTAATGAGTTAATTAGCCACATTGAAATGTTTAATTCAAACGAATGTTCATCCATTATCTGTAATGGGAGCCATTTTGTTTCCTCTGTTTACCCAGGCTATGATTTTCTATCACCAGTATTGTCTATAGGTATGAAATTCAACATATAACAAGCGGGCTTTAGTTTAAAACTCAAAAAAAAAAAAAAAATTATGGCCTTGATTCTAAATCTAACTTTTTATTCCCAACTATAACATAATGGACTTGAGTGAGGTTTAAGACACGTCTCAGAGCAAGCCATAATAATTGATCTGCATGACTGAATTTAGCACAAATCAGACCCATCTTGCAATTGTAGTTCTTCTGCTTGCTTCTTGGCAGCAATAAAGTTACACCAACATAGACCAGCACAAGAGTACTACTGGTTATATACTGGCTTAACCAGCCTTCATAGTGAGCAAATATGCTACTTTTGGCCAGAAAATAAGCAAGGGATGAGAAGGAATAATAAAGATCTTCAGATTTCTCTAACACAAATATACCAGTGCAACTTTTGAGTTTGCAAACATGTTCAGATTTTTTTTTAATTTATACCCAGTGTGTAATGGGGGGGTGGAGGGGAGTAAGGTAAATCTTACTTTTTACATAGAAGAGCAATGATCCATGATCATTACTTCCTTTGTGGGAAGTGGCAGTTTGACTTCCAGCCCGGGCCTAAAATGTGAATGCAACACTTTACCTGAAGAGCATATTGATTAGGGACTTGTTATTTACAAAGACTGGATAGAACCTACCAAAATGTGGTTTCCATACAACAAAATGTGAGAAATGTGATATTACAGGGATTGCAGTAGAAAAAAAGCTGTTATGCTTTGTTCAGAATTATTTTGCCATTGTTGTTCTTCAATTAAAAATCAAAACATTTGCTTTGGATTTAAATTTGCTTATTTACAGTAAAAGTTTAACATTTTGGGACACTGGATAGTTTAAATATGTTTGTGCACATATAACTTGCCCAGTGATGTAATACAATCTGTCCTTATTAGGATTTCTATTACACAGAATTATGTTGAGGATGTTTTTAGTTATTGTTTTAATCCAATATTTTGGATACATTTTTTTTAGAGTGATATAACTACAACTTAACTGCTAATTTACATTTCCATGCTCCTGTGGGGGTACTCATGTCAGATCGTTCCTCATTATAGTAAATCCAGATTCTGGGTGCCCGTTGTTGAATTAAAACCACAGCAATGGAACAGCACAAAACAATATTCCACTGTGAAAATGCTCTGCTGGATCAAACATTTTCAAATGATCCCAAAAAAAAGACATATCCTGAAAGGGATTTGAAGTTGCAGAGTTCTGGCAGAGTTTGTTCCAGGCTGGTTACTACATACACATCTTCCCTACTTCACTTGTCCTTTATCAAGTCCAATGAGTTCTTCTGCCCTTTCTGGTCTCATTCTTACCCTCTGTGGGTACAGATTTTAATTTTCTTGCAATCCTCCTTTCCAGCCATGCACTTTTCCTTCTGTATAGTCGGCATCTAAAGCAGTGGAGGAACACTAATACCGCCCTGATGACAAAAGTCACAAACATCCTCAGGATATAATGGGGCCGGCAGTCCACCAGGATGCACCAGACACAGAAGCAGTGCATGGACCAGTGCAATCACCTGGTGTAAAACTCCTTCATGGACCATCCTTAATTCCTATGTGGGTGGTACTAATTCCTGCACAACCATGGCATAACTAACCAGCACTGCAAAATGGAAGACTGGCTACCAATTCTAAAACATATTCAAGTCCTACTACCCTATGACATGGACAGGCTGAGAGAGTTGGAGCTGTTCAGCCTGGAGAAGAGAAGGCTCCGGGGAGACCTTAGAGCAGCCTTCCAGTACCTGAAGGGGGCTACAGGAGAGATGGGGGGGCACTCTGCATCAGGGAGTGTAGTGAGAGGACAAGGGGTAATGGGTATAAGCTGAAAGAGGGGAGATTTAGATGAGATATTAGGAGGAAATGTTTTCCTGTGTGGGTGGTGAGGCAGTGGCCCAGGCTGCCCAGAGAAGCTGTGGATGCCCCATCCCTGGAGGGGTTCAAGGCCAGGCTGGATGAGGCTTTGAGCAACCTGGGCTAGTGGGAGGTGTCCCTGCCCATGGCAGGGGTTGGAACTCGATGATCTTTAAGGTCCTTTCCAACCCTAACTATTCTACAATTCTGTGTTACTATGTGCATAAGACCTTCTGTAGATCACATGAACCACTTAATCCTGATTCTGTTTTGCAGATCTCTTTCTACCCTTTTATTACCACCGGTACCTGTGTGGTGCTATCTTTGAACTGTGCTTGTCTGTATACACTCGTTTCACCATCTTTCAATTACATAGTAACACTTTTCACCTCATTCAAATAATGCGAGTCAGGTTACTCTCTGAGCACCAAAATTATCATGCTGTTCAGGGGAAACAAGCACTTGATATCTTTTCAAAACTGTGCTCTTGCTTTGCTTGGTTCAAAGAGGGACTCAAGCCACGCATCTGTTAGTGCTGCTTTATCTCAAAAACAGGTTTTAATACAGACAACAGGCCTTTGAGTCCCCATCTGCTACTTTTTGTTTTGTTCTAAAGCAAGCCAGCATCAAAGACACTGAGCAACAGTGGCAAGCAACGTAACTTGAATCTTTTGTAACACTGATGCATAAAAGGGTCATGACACTGTCAAGGATCAGCCTGCTATTCAACCTGTTAGACAATAAATGTATATATTTTGGAGGGATGCTTTCCAAGTTGGAAGGTCTCTCTCTCTTTCACCCTTTCCTCTCCCCCAGCCTCCTATCAGCAACCCAAGTCCTCAGTGATTCAGTCTTGCTGGAGATTCAGGGCTTTGTGTTTTTCACTATTTGCCAATTTTTCAGCAATCAGTATTTTGATCAAAACAAAATGTGAAGCTTGGATTTTCCACCAACCTTCTTCCCAAGTTGTAGTAGAGTGAATCCAGAACTCTGCTAGACCTGTATCTTCTGAAAATTTGGTTAAATTCAGTTAAGCCTAAACTGGATTAAAAATCATTAGAGGAGTCAGACATGTTATTATATAATTTTCATTTCCCTAGTAGATAGAAAATTATATGCCCAGCTCTTCTGCTTTGAGCAAGTTCGTACCCATTAATTGATGATATCAGATATCTGGCATGAATTGTGAATGACATACTTTGAATGAATAATATTCATATAAAGACTATTCAATCTAGACAAGACTGCTAATGTGCCACTGCCAAAGGATTAATACACTAACACTGAATTAGCCATATATTCCTCAATATATTGATTTCAGAGCACTATATTAACTGAGAGGAGTGTGTGTATTAATGAAAACTCCCTTGAAATGTATTTCCTTTTGAATTACAAGGCATGTATTATTTGAATAGATTGCTAAGATATCTGAAACTGGGCTGGAAAGTGACTAAATATTAAGGATTAATTTCCTTGGTATTATATGAAAAAGATTGCTTTCTTCTTACAGATAACTCTCCACCAGAAAGCTAAACTGTATGCAGACGTCCAGTTCACAGGTTTTGCTTATGGAAGAAGGAGATGTTATACAGCACAAGGTGGAAGAGTGAGAATGTCTCAGAAGTCAGAAGAACACAATAAAAATTAACAATATTTGCGGTGGTTGATTATATACAAAATGTGGGATAAAACTGGTAATTTTTAGCCTGATTTTCTAAGAAACAGGAAAGTTTACATGTATTTGCTTGTCTCACTTCCCTAAAAGTCTTAACCTTACTGGCCAATTGCACTCAAATTTGTCAGAAGGGCAAACACCTCAAAGACATTTTAAACTAATAAAAAGTTTATAAAAAATATATAAATGAACAGAAAAAAAATTCTGTTAATGTTCTCACTGACAGAAACACCGCTTTATAGTCTCAGCCCGTGAGAGGCAGCGTATGGTCTGCACAGTGCCAGGGAAAGCTATTGATTTTGTTGGCCCTGTGGTTCAGGAACTACTCAACCTTACATTTTGGGCCCTGGATCTTTAGTAACCTGAAGGAAGCAGAACTGTGTGTATACCCAAAGTTAAAGATGCCATAAGCCTTTTTCTAAAATAAGCTCTTAGACATTGTGCATCCATTTTTGCCGAGCTCTGTGCAGCCTCAGAAAAGTGAAAAAGGGTGCTGTGGTTCCCAGTCCAGTGAGCATTGCTGCTAGCCCATGCACTTGTAGACGGGGGAATTTTTTTGGAGGTGGAAGGGCTCTGTTGTAATTTTAACGTGAGCCCTGAGCTTCTGCCAACATTGCATAGGTGGCAGGAACAACACCACCAATCCGGAACAAGCTTCCCATGCCTGGACAGTGCCGGCAGGTGACTAAATATTTTCCTGTTTGTTCCTACCCAGATACCCGAGGGTTGAGAAATGTTAACAGTAAATGCATAAAGTAGTGACTTGTTTGCAGAACATCACAAGTCAAATCAAGTTTTGCCAGAAACACTTTCATGCCACTCACCATCTACTCCTGACAATTTTTGTTGCTCCCTGTGACAGTTAAATTTGCAGTTTGATTAATGATTTAATTCCAGTGCTTGGAATATGTTTTATTTTACTAGTTTCAGAAAAGAAAGGAAGGTAATTAGACAAACACAGTGAAGTAGCTCAAAAGACTTCTCAAATTTGTTAACGTAGTAAGAAAGTAGCATGAATAAATGTGACAGAATGAGGACCCTTTAAAATATCCCCTTCAAATTTAATGTTTCTTTTTTTCTGCATTTTTCCCGCTGTCCTGGTTTCAGCTGGGACAGAGATCACTTTCTTCCCAGCAGCTGGTGTGAGGCTGTGTTTGGGTTTGTGCTGAGGAGAAGCTGATCACACACTGATGGGCAGAGCTGCTCCAGGACACTCAAGGACTTTCCAGCTTCTCTGCTGTGCCCGTGTCTGCAGGGGCAGGAGGAGCTGGGAGGGAGCACAGCCCCAGTGACCAGCCCAGGATTCGACCTCAGGTTTAGGATGGAGACCCAAACTGGACAGTGGTCTGTTCCATACCATGCACGGCATGGCCAGTATAGAGGTGAGGCTCTGTCTGGAAACTCTCTCTCTCGCTCTGGGTTTTCTCCCTCTGGGTCACCCCTCTCTCAGGGTCATCTTAGTCTCTCAGACACTCGGGCTCTTATCTCCATTCTGGGATTGAGGTTTCAGGATTTTCCCTGCTCCAGGATCGTTAGGCAAGATTGGGCTGAGCCTTGGTCATTGGGTGATGAGAAGTATCACTGTGTATCGCTCATCTGTATATTTGTATATATTACCATGATTATAATCATTATTATTATTTTTGATATTATTGTAGTTTATTTATTAATTTTTCCTTATCTCAACCCATGAGTCTCTTTTCCCTTCACCCCTTCAATTGTCTCTCCCGTACCCAGGGGAAAGAGCAAGAGGCTGTTGTAGTGTTTTTCTGACAGCCAGGGTAGAAAATACAACACTGCTCATTGGAACAAGGCAGCAAAGTCTTTGCTAAATGCACAAGGGAGCATGAGTATGAAGTTAAATGTTAATCTGATCTAAATTGTGCAGCAGGTCTTAAAAATGAAACTTCATGTTCACTTGCAGGTTACTGGTCATAAAGCACAGCAAAATCAGTTCAAACAACTTGCTTTAATTATGACTCACAAACATTATTCTTTATGCCAAGCTGATAATTGAGATAGTTATTTTCCACGATGTGCAACAGCAGCTGTGGGCTATAACACAGACAAGTAATTTTTGCATTGCTCATTATTTTTCAGTAATTGTCTAATTTTATCCTTCACACCTGTCTTATATAAAACTTGGTGGCAACACAACAGCCTAAAAAAGTTAGTATATATCTCCTCTGTCAACCCTGTACCTCTGTCCTTAAGGACTTTTTGAAAAATCTTTCAAAAAGCCATATTTTAACCTTCTTCAAGATACAAATTTGTATAAGCCAGTGATCACCCTTAGATGAGTTTTGCATAATAAAACTTGCACGTGGACTTGAATTAGTCAGTAATTCTGTGTTTGACATGACCAGAATTTTTTATATGAGTTTTCAATTAAGTGACATAATTCAAAATGCAGAGAAACATTTGGGAGTGATATGTATTTCTTGTGATGTTGCCTTGATACGTAGCTTGTGTTCATGTATCCATTAGAGACACAGCTCTACAGCCTTATCAAGGAAGTGTTCAGAGCAGATGGAAATATAAAGAGACTTATCTGTCTTTCTTCAAACTAGGAATATGAGATCAAAACCTCAGTCTCTTGTCTTGTGAGAAGTAACTTTTCCAGATATTCTTTGAAAAACAATAGCTATTCCAAAATTGTAACATAATATTGCTTCTTTTGGTGCACCTGCCCTTGTTTTAGAGTGCTTATGCTAAAGCAGATTTCTACTTTCTTCTGGGCATGATTCCCTCTGGGTTGGTATTAACTGCATAAGCACCTAGGTTTTTATCTGAACTGCCTGTAGCTATGTGGGATGAATGTGGACCTTGAGATTTCTTGGAAGAAACACCCAGTGCTAACATCTTCTAAGATCTGACATTTCTAACAAAATAACAGAATAACTGAGGTTGGAAGGCACCTCTGAAGGTCACCTAGTCCAATTCTTCTGCTCAGATAGAGCCAGCTAGAGCAAAGTGCCCAGGACTGTGACAAATCTAGAACCAGAAAGCAGCATTGCACAGTGTGCACGAGTTTTCCGAATTTCAATGCAAATATGCCTCAGGCTTTGATACTTTCTCTGTGCTGTTTCACTTTTATTCCTCAGACCCTGAGCTCTGCAACTCAGTCTGAAGAATATTGCGCTTTCTGATGAAATGCTGACTGTCTGAGAGCAGACATTTCCTCCAGGTGGAAATAGAGTGCATAGGCATTAACGAGCCAACACCGACAGCATCACCTAATGTGTGTTCTTCCGTTCAAGTCACTGCAACAACAACTGACAGCCTCTTAACAGCGTGTTTCAGCGGAGGCCAATGCTAAGGAGGGAGTAATGATATTCAACTTCATCATGTGTTTTCTCACCGTCATGTTCAGAGATGCAGAGATGTACAAAGAGCTGGTGGATGACCTCTGGATGTCACACTGATTAATTGGTGGAGTTTGCTTTCACCACTGGATACCAAGTGGCCTGTCAGATTAATTCTCATTCCCTCAGAAGGCTATTTCTCTTCCAGTGCCTCCTCCAAGAGTCCCTACAATGTGTTGCATGCAGCATGGGGAGTTTCCAACAGTTTTGGGGATCAAGGAGCTACTTCTAAACATCCTCTTTCTTTCACACAGGATGAAAAAATCAGTTACTCATTAGCAGCACTAAAGTACTGTTTAAATGTGTTACAAGGCAAATTTTCCAAATTACGTGACAGAAGTTAAAAACTGCTATTGTTAGAATTATATAGTGGAAAGTAACAATGTAAATATTTTCATAAGCAAATTTACTTCTGAAAACATGGCTGTATCCACTAATTACCTGGATCTCACAGAACACTTGGAATCCTGCCTTCTGCAGAAGTGAACAAGCAGGAGCCAAATCCCCTATTCCAGGAGACAGCTTAGAGGTCGCCAGAATTGGACTTAAATAACTGGACATAGTGGCCTAAAAATGAAAGTAGTCCTGCCATGAACTAAGTGTGCTTCTGGCTCCTTCTCTGTTCTTTTCAAGGGCCTCTTTTTACCACTGAAGCTCAATGTATTCTTCCATTTGCAGACTGCAGTGAAATTATAGTCTCCCATGTCCTCGACATATTTTGTATTCCAGTCCTTTTTCAATGTAATCCTCTATTTTTTACTTGCCCTCTTTTCTTTCTTTCCTCTGGTGGATTTACTTCACTGTGATGCTGCCTTTACCTTAGTGAAAACAACGTTGTTACAGTCTTCACAAGAAAAATCTTTTTATTTTATCCACAAGTCTTTTGAAAGCTGAAGAAAAGAATTTAACAGCTGAGTGGGCTAAGTTTGTACATCGGTAATTAATATTATAGACAGGCTGAATTGCTCCAAATGAGGTCGGTAGTTACACAGAAGTACAAATACATTAGTTTCTGGATTTTTCAGTTGTTAAATTGTGTTTTGCTGGCAAACCAGGATAAGGTTGTACCAAAGACTACACAGAGAAAACAAAGTTCACTCACTATATGGCCTGAACATAAATGATGCAAAATAAATAGATCTGAGAATGGATATTAGACCTTTTTCTGTCATTTCAGTGAGACATGCTTAGCAGGTCATATGGATTTTCCCATGTTTTTGGAACTCAAGATTCTCATACCTCTGCCCGAGACACACAGAGGGATGCACAGTGATGGGTGGGACACGGAGCACAGCTGATGGGGCAGGAGAATGGTTTGGCTGTCCCACACGCTTGGGGTCAGCAAGGGATGGCAACTGGCCACCAATGCAGAATGTGATTAGTAAAATTATATTTTCTGTGTCAGAAAATATGTCATTCTGATGCAAGAGTTATGAGGACCTGAAACTTTTTTTTAATCTGTTTTAGGCATGATCAAGAAAAGTTTAGTTAAACACAACAAGCCATTAGAACCAGGCTGCTCAGGCTCATTCAAGGCCAAGAAAGTCTTTTATTGAGGTCTAGTTTAGCAGTGTCAGAGCTCTAATTAGTCAGTACTAAGGTGCATAGTAATCATTTGTGCCAGCCTTTCTGAAAGATACAGGTACTCAAAACTTCATTTTTGAGCCAGACATATCCATAACAATTAACAACCACAATTAACATAGTAAAAACTTTGAAGTGATTGTATCCAGTCTGTTAACTAGATTGTATTCAGTCTGTTAATTAAGCTTATTACTGACAGACAAATAAGTTCTGAGACAATTGGACTGTCCCATCTACCTTTACAACTGTCCTGCAGGAGAACAGCCTTTGTTTCTTTTTGTCATGGAGATCTCTGTGGACAAAAGACACACTCTTGTGCATTGCCACGTCATCACAGGATAAGGTGTCTTTCATTAACTCCTCTCCTCCTTCCCCCCCACAATGTGCATACCACCTCCAACAGATACCTTTACAAATTAATGTTCTTACGATTTATTTTTTTTTTCAGGCAGGCAGATTGGTCACAATTCTGCTTGAGGTGAGCTCGTGATGGGAAATTAAGAAATGGATTTCATATCTGCGGAAAGTAATGTTTGCATCATCATCCATTAGGAACGTGGATCAAATGGAGCAGAAACAGAAAGATTTGCAGAAATAATGAAGAAAAAATGAAAGAATGACCGCTGTTTATCCTGAAGACAAGAAGAGATACAAGGTTTTCGCAAAGGTGAATACGCTGTTTTTCAAGTCTGTGATGGCTAGGACAAAAAGTAATGGATGTAAACTGTCTTGAAATACTTAAATTGGGTATCAGGCAGACTTTGAGACATTCTGAGCTTCAGTATGGTCACATCATCAGATGCTTCCCAAAGTCTTTTTCTTCTCTCTAGTCAGAGCTTTTAACATTTTTAGAGCCCTCTTTAAGACAGATGACAGCCAAAATCCATGCTTTATTTAATGAAGTGTCATTATACTTAAGGCTCCCCAATCACATCTTCAAGCAATTTAAATCACTTCTTCCCCTTTTCTGGTACTAGTAAAGATATTTCTACATAGATTATTTTTTGACTCTGTGGATACGTCAGTCTACTGACTGTTGCAGTGTATCACAGTTTGCAGCAGATATATTGCCTTTTTTATTCTTCAAGGAAGCCTCCAGTGACCCTAACATTTAATGTCGCAAGATTTGAATGGTGCATGATTAGCAAATTGGCACCTTTGTGAAGCATGAACTTTGCATAACTTCACTTTCCAGAGCCACCTCTGGTGCTGCCTGTGTTGCTGTGTTATTTTCCATTTCGAAAAGTTGAGCACAGAGCCATAGAGAGGAAAATTCAAATGAGAAAGTTCCTAATGCAGTCTAGCTATGACATGATTACAACTAGGTTAAATGTATTAGTTCTCCACGTATTACACTAGAGGTCATACAACGTCTAATTTATTTCCTTGACTTTCACATTTCACACTCCCCTGAATGTAATTTCTTTCAATTTTCCCTGCTGTCGGTAATTGGTGTGCCACACATCTCTCTTCTCCAACAGACTCAGTCTGATTACACTGGCACTGCATTCTGTGTATCTATTAAGAACCAGGGATCAAACTTTCCCCCAGGCCTGGTTTCCATTTCTCTCTCTCATACTCATTCATTTGTTAAGGGCATGAATTCCTCATATATTTCACATTTAGAAAGGTTAGCACTTTCTTAAAAAGAAAAAAAAAAAATAAAAAAGCAACACAAAACTTGCCAGCAGCTGAGGCTGTCTTTCAGACCTCACATTTTGTCTTGGCTTTCTTCTCCCCCTGTGATGTGTTGCAGTGTTTTCAGAAATGTCTCATTTCACATAGACAGGGACTCCATCTCATCTTGCAAAGTCTTTAAATGATGGTGACAATGAAATGTAAAGTTTGGATCATTTTGTAAAGAGTTATAGGGAAAAGGAAATATTGAAAAAGACAAGAGCTCAATTTTGTTTTCAGATCTCAAAGCTCCTGCTACTTTTATTACATTCATGAACAGTTTCTTAAGGTCTGATTCAATTTGTAACACCAATTTCATAACACTGGAAGTCTAATGAGTTCCAGCAGGTAGGTATTTCTTACATCTAGTTTTAAAACATAGCAGAGAATCTGAATTGCAGTTTCTTGAAACAATCCATGCAGACCCACACAGTAGAGACCCTGTCGTTATTCCCTAGCTTTAAGTGATTCAGTCTCCAATAAAATATTACTTTATACATCTCTTATGTATTCCCACGTATTAATCTTGTGACAGAAGGATCCAGGATCTCTTTGCACCTGACCTCTCTCTATCATTTTAACTACTTCACACTGTTCCTTAGGTTTTAAGAACCTGTGCTTTGTTGTTCTCTTGGCACCTGACAAATAATTCTTACCTTGCTTTCACATTTGCAACTGTAAGTTATGTGAAAAAGAGCTGCAATTCAGCAGCAAGATAGGTTGCAAGAATGAGAAAGGAACCCACGGGGACGTCTTTTCCAGAATCCTTTCCCTCTTGGCAAACCCTCCTCCCCCCATCCCTGCTGCTTTTGCCAGCAGCCCGGTCTTTTGAGGTTGTGTGTTCGACAATTACTTACTTTAATGATGTAAAAGACACACGGGTTGTCATGTCATATCACCTCTTAGAAATGTTCTGATACTATGATCTGATTAAAGGGCATATTTTTAAAAGGATAATGGAAATATGGTAATACAAAGGCTCACAATCTACCATACATCAGCTTGGAGAAGATTTTACCATGGTGGGAAATTTCCCAAACAAGTGATCAATTCAGCATTTATTGTAGCATTTTGTTAATTCAAATCCACTGTGATTTCCAGATCCTGTACTGAAAGTTTTGCTGCTGAAACATTTATTTCCAGAGTATTTATTTCCTGTAAATAGTGAAAAGTAGTGTTTTGATTTTTTGGAGTGATCTCAAAAAACCTGCCATTTTCAATAGGACCTGTCTTTTTTTCTTTCTTTCTCTAAAGGCTTATTTAATTACTTTTGTGAATCAGGTTTTCTGATTCCATGATCTACCCAAAATCCCTTGTTTGAAGAATAAAATATTCCCTGATTTCTTGTGGTTGTGTATTGTCATCAAATACTTTATCACAGAATTTGCTAAGTCATGGGTATCGCTGTAATGACATAACTGACACATAATTAGATCTAAGTACAAAAATGCATGCTAATTGCTCACCAGTTACCTTATTTTACACAGAAGGCAATTAAAAATAGAAAAAAGTGAGAGCGAACTCTGTCTGAAGGCAGTGCTTGTGCTTGTCCTTCCATTTAGCATGCTTAGGAGCAACATCCATGGAGGACCACAGGCTCTTGTCTACAGGACACAGCCTGGGTCTCTTGTGGGATCTTGTCCATCTGCATTAGAGCAGTTGTCTTGTAACCACTTGCTCTTACACACAGTGACATAATTCATCAAATACCAAACTTTATTTTTGTTTCATATAACTTTTCTTCAATTCCTCTTCTGTGCGCTACTACTATTTTGACTGCTTTGAAGTCGCAGGCTTTCAGCATGTATTGCAGTAAATGTATTTAAACAACACATACCTTTAAAACCTGGTAGATCACTTGGGCTTTCTATCTTCAGGATAGCTAATTGCTGTATTCCGAGAATGCTACAGTTCATTGAAATCCTGGTGTGAAATACTGCGGCAGTTACCGAACACAAGTATCTCCCATTGCCTACCAGGGAGAACATATCATAATTCAAATTAACCTTACTGTGTAATGAAATTTTGTTATGTGTCATTATGTTATATTATATAATATCCATAAATCCATCCTAGCGAGCCATTTGCTTAAATGATGGGGGTTTCTTTGTGTGACAGAGTGAAGCTAGAATTCTCCCTATGATTAATTTTTCAAATAACAGTGAAGTACAAACTAAAAAACATTTAATTTTGTAAGATGACAGCATTTTGGGTCCTCAAAACAATTCATTATGTTTAAGAACTAATAGAGCTGACTCTTCAACAATGTAGATCATGTAATTTAATTATAATGAGGAAGTTGGATTTGCCTGACAGCCTTCTGGAAGGAAATGTGCTCAAATGCCCACAAAGCCAGCTGTCACACTTTTTCCCCTTCTTCTGGACCAGATGAAGTAATATGCAGGCCTTTCTATAACGAGTGTCATTCTGTATTTCCAGAATCTCAGAGGAATTTATCTGCAGTTTACCAAGAACATTTCCAAGTTTTCCAGTTCAAAAATATATCTACAGGCTATTTTGAGGTATAAAGTGCTATGTTTCATCGGAAGGTGTTGCTTTAAAAGTTTTTTCTAATTATTGTTTTATTTTTTTCAAAATGAATCAGGCATATTGCTTCTCTGTCATTTTGCTTTTCCAGCAATTGTGTTACACATATACGTTATTGTCAAAGTAAAGCTTTCAATAAGATTATTTTCATGTTTCCAAGCCAATCTTTTTCAAGATGTTGTGGAAGGGAAAAAAAACCAAAACAAACAAAACAGAACAAAAGAGAAAATGTATTTTTTTAGGGGAAGCTACTAGTTTTTGCAATTGTTTGCTTCTTTCATACTCAGACAGTTCCCACCTTTTTAAAGAGCACAATTACAGAAAAGTGAATTGGGCCTGAGCACCATCAATTTTCTCTAGTTTTATGTTGAGTAAGTGTTGTTTTTAATGTCATTACAAAAGCATAAAACTAAAATAAGGTGGTAGTAATTCAATTCTAACACACATATCAGGTAGTAAAAATGTCTGCAGGGAAACAGCTTTAAATATATGTAGATAAAGAGATGCTTCACCCAACCAACACCCAGAGGTTTATGACAATCCCTGATCCATGGCAGACTTCTCATCGCTGTCACTGGGAGCTGTGAACGTGTGAATTGAGGACAGGCTATGCCTCACAGAGATCACCACCTCTTTAGCATCTTGGTTTTGCTTCTATCTTTCTCAACATTGCTGGAGAAATCAGATTTATAAAACAAGAATACATAAATAGTTTAGTCCTCAGGTCGCTCAGTAATTCCAAACAGTCAAATTCATTCCTGGTGTGGCTCCATCTGTTCCCAATCAAATTACATGCAGTGAATTTTGCCCAAAGTGTTTAAAAGCTTGAGGAGCCATTAATTTTTGTAAATTTTAGAGGTACTACCAAGATGAGAAGGAGAGGGGTTAGTGATATAATTTGAGAGGCAATGGATAAGAAAAGGATTTAATTAAGGGTAACAGGAAAGCATTACAGCAAAGGAAATTTGCCAGTAGGTTGATTTAAAAACATATACATATTCTCAGTGCTCTGATCAATTTAACAGTTCAGTAGTCATCAGAATAATGTTGAAGTCCCACTGTTTGAAGCAATTAAATGCATGTGTTTCAAATAGCAAAAACACACAAACCAGAAATAGAAAATGACCCGAGTCTGTTTCATCACCAGGTGCCTCTAGGTTGAAGCATGATGGCAACACCTGGCAAAACACGACAATGTTGCCAATTAGTTGGATTATTAATTTGTCATCTCTGATGCTCATTTCTTTGGCTAAAGTTTGGTTACAACGGACAAAATGCAGTTAAGTGCAGAATGCAATTTCAAGTTCCTTAAACGAAAATCTTTTTTTCCCTTCAGTTGTTTGCTTTTCTTCTCTTCAAGAAAACTGCAATGAAATATATTACCAAAACAATGAAGAAAATAATGAAATTTTCAAAAGAGCTGTATAAATCAGTAGAATAATCATCAATACAAAAATACGCATTCTCCTATACTGTATCATTGGATTAAAATACTATAAAAACTAGATATGTAAATTTATAGCTGCTTATTTGCATCGCTTTCCACAAGTATTTAATACCATCGATTTCCCCATTTAGAAAGACCATTAAAGGACAAGCCAGACACACATGTTCTTGAGAGAAATTATTGAGTAGGGTTGTTAAAAAGTGAACAGATTAAAAAGGCTCCTTGCAAGAGACAGGCATACTGAGTTAACGAAGTGTGTTCCCTACAATCCATCAGTTGTCACGTTGTGGCTGTCTGGTGATAAAGTCAATATAAATGCCGTCAGATACACAACGTTGCTTCACTGGGAACTCTAACCTCGATGTGTCATCATACAGGTATTTAACCATTGAGCCAAATTGTATACAAAGATTAATGTGGTTCTGAGCTTGTAAACTCTGGCAAAAGATTTATTTATTTTGCAATTTTGTTTGCTTTCAGCACACTATTGTTTAATACATTCATCTTAGCAGTTATCTTCCTGATCAAAGTGCTTTTGTAGCCAAGACTTCCCCAACACACTTCAGTCAAGAGAAAACTCCTTTTTAAACAAGTTATCAATTTTAATACTGATAGAAAAACGTCTAAAATTTATGAGTTTCAAGTGGTGATTTTCCCTGACTATTTTATCTCTGGAAAAAAATGATTCTGGAGCTGTACACTCAGCTTATTTTTCCATCCTCTAGTGATTATGACACTATTCGTGTAAAAAACAAATACAAAGAGTATACATAAGGTGAACATGAACTTAAACTGAAATCAGATTAAATTGGAACACAGCGTCTTTAGATAGAGAAAAACAATTTTTATATGAATATATGCTCTTTCCTGATTTGAGAAGGGCATTTCTTGCAAAGCACGTTATAGATAGTTGATCATTACAGATGTCAGTTGGACAAAAAATAAGAGGAGCCCAAATGAACTATTTGGGTCTTCTTGCAAAGACTACTATCCATGTTGTGACCTTTTGAGCAGGACTCGCTGAGATGAGAAGAGACAGATAGGAGCAAAAAGACCTCCTTATCTCAGATCTCATTACCTTTAAGGCTTATAGTCATAAGTTAAATCAAGAAGAAACAACATAAAAAATTACACTGTATGTGATGGTTCTTAATGTTAACATCAAGCCTAGCACAGGACCAGTACAGAATGCAGAAAATTTCTCTGTTTCTCTCTTTCCAAGAGAAATGGTAGGCATTTCTTACTTCTCTGCTCTTATCCTGTTCATTAAACAATTTGATCTAGTCCCTCTCATTTCTTCCTCAGCTACCTTCAGTCATTTCTTGCTAGCATAGACTTTATCCATAGACTATTCTACATCAGCAGTTTACTCTTCATAGCATATTCAATAATATGCTTTTATCGTATACGTCAAAGTACCTTTCAAACAAAAAGTATTACAGATTTAAAGCAAAATATTTAAGCCTCAAATTAAGTACAAAATAAAATAAAAAATCCTTCAAAGTTGCAAATCCTCCTACTGCATGAAAAATGCTTGCTCACATGTTCCCATTCATCTGCCTAGGCTTCTCTTTTACCTTCATTGCCTGATATCATCTCCCTTGTCTTTGTTAAGGGTTGTCCTTACAATTTCTGTTATATGGAAGAATTTGTATCTCTTCATCTAAAGATAGTTTTTGACAAACCACATCTGAAGTGCTGGATACCCATCCATCATTATCACATTTCCTAAAGCAAGACTTTCTGGTTTGTAGGGAGATGAGAGGGTAATGTGTAAGAGCCATTATATTCTCTTCTAGGCTGAATACATTTCAAGATTTGCCAAACTCCAATAACAGCTCCTACAGTCTGCCAGTGCCAGAACACCATCCCATTCGCATGCATTGCCAATATGCTTTCCACTGGTTTTCAACATGAACAAGTTTGAAACCTAGAGATAATAACTAAGGATGTAAAACCAGGGACAATGGTTTACTTTAATGACTATAAATGACGTTGATGTTCATTAGTACCAAGAATGACAAGGACCAGTGCACCATGCAGACGTTCATTTACTTTTTCACTATGTTACCCAAGAGAAATGGAAAATATGAAGGCAGGTATTTCACCCCTCTACTGCAATAAATATGCTGAGCTGAACCTTAGGAGGACAAAAATCATGTCCCAGGAAGCAATACTGACAAGTTTAATTTTCCTCCACTGATATTTTACTGCAGATCAGTAGAAATGTCCTATCCTCTAAGCTCACATCAGAAATGTTTTTATTTTGTGTGGTTTGGTCAACTGCAGAAATCAAAGTTGCCTCCTCACTGATTTCTACAATCCTCTTCCAGCATATTCTACTCTTGGCTACTACTGCGCCCTCTTTCTGCAGGGACCCTGTGCCATGCCCGACTCCCCACCACTGCTCCCCTCTCCGCCACCCCTGTGATGGCCCTCCTGTCCCTCCTGGACCTCATCCTCTCCACACGGGAGGCTGTATCTGTGTCCTTCCAGGTTGTCTCGCCCTTGGCCCAAATGAAGCAGTACTGAAAAATTTGCTACCATATCGAATAAAGCTCAAAAATAACATCATTCCACACAGACATTTCAGAGTATGTGATCTGCCCTGGCAGGTCAACTCATTTTATGAGTCACCTGCCACAATTTTATTTTATCTCAGTGAAGCCAGAAGCAATAGAAATGGCAGGAACCCACTTCAAATGTCAACCTCATTAGGCTTTTAAACAAATTACTTTAAATCAAAGTTACATGTTTTTAGCAGAAAGTATATAAATGTTATGTTTGTTGCAAGTCATTCACTAGTATCAATTAACAAGAGTGAAATAAAGATGAGCAGATAAATGAGGATATTTTTTATTTCCTATTATATTAGCACTTGCTTTTGAATTGTGGTGTTCTCTGTTCTCTTTTACGGTTAGTTTAGGCATTATCTTAGAGGAAAAAGAAAGAAAAAAAGAAATACAGTCAACTTCCTGCACTTTTTATCCTGTGTTTGAACTAGAGTACCATTACCCTGGCACATAATTTTAACTGCATGAAGGTAACAGTTACATAATTCTTAATTCCACCATGTGTTCCACCTTCTGATTTTCTTGTTGCATTATTTTAATATTGATAGGATGATTTCTAAGCTGTTTTGTAATATTTTATTTCACAAAATGTAACCTACTGCCTTTGCCTAATCCTTCCGGCAACATTGTGCTGTACTGCTCTGATCTGTCTCACCAGCCAAGCTAGCCAGACGATGCCCAAAGGAACAGCACCCAAAAAGGTTTATATTTTTCATCTATGCAATTAATTAAACACACACAACATAATGTCTACTAAAACAAAGAGCCCGAGGTCCAACCTAGGTGCAAATATTGGCTCCAGGTTAAGTTCTTCAGGGATACTTGAGTTTATAAGTAAAAAAGGGAGCAAATCAGTATAAATTCCAACAAGACTGCAAAAAGCAGCTAGAAAAACAGGCTTTTGTGGATGGAAGTAGAAATTCCTGAAGCTCAGTCGTGCTGTCAGATGTTTAACTTCCTAGTGTGAGAGGAAGTCATTTAGCCGGGAGGGAATTAACAAAGAAATGCTTTCATAATTGAAGTTTTAAATTGTTTCTCTTATCATCAAATTATAATCATTCATGGAACTAACAGAGGGAAATAAGTTCAGAACATGAGGAAGCATGAGCAGGATGATTAGCATGTTTTCCCTAAGGTATAGATCCAGCAAGAGCAATACAGTGCTTTTTAAAGATCAGAGATAGAACTATTGGGCATGAAAAGAAAAAAGATTTGAAGTACGAAACTTGTTTAAGCCAAGTCCATTAGACATCTTTATACTTGCATAAATAGTTTCACATTTTCTAAATGTACTTTTCTAAGTATTGTTTGTTTGTCATAAAAGACCCAAATTGAAGTAAGTTACCCACAAATGTTTCTTAATTTACTCAGTTTATAACATTATGCTGCTACTAGACTAAAATTCAGCATCCTTTGCTTTTTGGGGGGGGGAGGGGACAAAAGAAATATTTCAATGAAGAATTGAAGAATGAAAATCAGCAGAGGTGAGTACATCTATGCACACATCTGATCACCTGGTGTATCCTTATCCTTTGTCACCCTCTGCTAATGCAGTTTACAAACACTGAAAGTATTCTTGTGAGGGGAAAGAATAAAGTAGCAAATTCCACTCAACTTCCATCCAATCCAGAAAAAGCTGAATACTCTACTGATTGAACTGCTTCTTGTATATCTGGCTGGATGATCTGGCCTTGTGGGATATAAGGATTAGGCCAAATTATCACTGCAAAATCTCCTCCTTTTGTCAAGATGAAAGCTTCCCTTAGAAGCTTTCTGAGAGGCAGCTGAAGAGCAGTTACTTGACATTTCTGTACATGGGGTATGCCTAAAACCTGGAAAGGATGTCCATGAACAACTGCGTTCTTATTTATTCTTGATTTTGAGATGTGGGTATCAGCTGACATACCTCTTGTGGCTTTCCCATCAGTAACTGCTGTGGCAATAAATGCTACCGCAGGACTTTCCTGCTACGTGGCTTATGTAGGTCATGACTCCGGCCATGCTCCCACTGTTAGCAGTTTATAAGAAACCTTTATTCAGGAGTATTATAGCAACTCAACATTAGAATAATGTTTTTAACAGCTGTGCATTTTGAGGTGTTAAAAGAATTTAGAATTATTGCCTGCTGTTGTGGTTTAACACAGTAGGCTAGCATCAAAACATTACAAAGCTGCTTGCTCATACCCCTGGCGTTAGGGAAGAGAATTAAAGGTGTGGAGGGAATAGAGACTCGTGGGTTGAGATAAGGAAAATTTAATAAATAAACTACAAAATTATTGAAAATAATAATGATAATAATAATGGTAATAATAATAGTACTATATGCAAACGTACAAATGAGTAATACACAGTGATACTGCCCACCACCTGACAAGCAAGGCTCAGCCTATTCCTTTAATCATAGTCATTAATCATAGAATCATAAAGGTTGGAAAAAACCTCAAGGATCATCAAGTCCAACTGTCAACCCAACACCACCTAACTCACTAAACTATGTCCCGAAGCACCACATCCACACGTTTCTTGAACCCCTCCAGGGATGGTGACTCCACCACTTCCCTGGGCAGCCTGTTCCAATGCCTCATCACTCTTTCATGAAGATATTTTTTTCTAATATCCAGCCTAAACCTCCCCTGGTGTGACTTGAGGCCATTTCCTCTTGTCCATGTCCTGGCTAATGATCCCAGAGCAGGGGGAGTCCCAAATTGCAATCCTGGAACAGAGATAAGACCCTGAGTGTCTGAGAGACTGAGAGCTGTCCAAGAGAGTGACAAGACCCCGAGAGAGAGAGAGAGGGAGATGAGTCAGCTAGAGAGTGCAATTCTGGAGAGAGCCTCACCTGTATCCTGGGTGTGACGTGCATGATATGGAACAGACCACTGGCCAGTTTGGGTCTCAGTCCTAAACCTGAGGTCAAATCCTGGGCTAGTAACTGGGGCTGTGCTCCCTCCCAGCTTCTCCTGCCCCTGCAGACACGGGCACAGCAGAGAAGCTGGAAAGTCCTTGAGTGTTCTGGAGCAGCTCTGCCAATCCGTGTGTGATCAGCTTCTCCTCAGCACAAACCCAAACCAGCCTCACACCAGCTACTGGGAAGAAACTTTGTCTCAGATGAAACCAGGACACCTATTTCTTACAACAATTAGCTTAAACAGCAGTTTTACTTGATTTTTATTAAACAAAATAAACTTTGTTTTGATGACATAACCAATTTTGGTTTGTTCAACTCTTCCATCTCTTTCCCCCCCTCAAAGGGGAAGAATGAAGAACCAAGGAGAAACAGAGCAAGAGAGTCAAGCATGCCTTTTCCTGCCATTTAACATAAAATACATTGATTTTTTTTCTTTTAAAATTTCAAGACATATTTCAACAAGACATTTCTTCAATGAAATAAGCATCAAATCCTTAATCTCATTTATGTTTTAAATTATTTGTGGTAATGGAAAGATTCTCTTAACCCTGTACTTTATAGAAAGCAGGCAGCAAGACAGAAAGGATCAGTGTTCAGATTGATGGACGCAGTAGAGCTTTTTCTGTAGGCACTGTAGTGAATGTACCTCTCAAATTGTCCAAAACTATTACTCTGCAGAAGGCTGTTCTGTTCCCGACAAATGAAGAATTAATGTTTTAGTAAAGACTTCTGGATCTTTTTTAGTGAGGGACTCAGGAGACTCACGAGTGCACATGTGGATGTGAACCCTGAGAGTGTGGAGTGTGTGCCAGCCCCAGAGGAGCAGTGGACGTGGCTGTTGGTGCTGGTGTGTGAGCTGGGTCCTGCGTGTGGACTGTACTGGCTGGCACTGGTCTACACTGGGCTCCGGGAGTGGCTGGAGCAGATGGCTGACCATCGTGTAACTAGAGAAAA
Organism: Pterocles gutturalis; assembly: GCF_000699245.1. Lineage (NCBI taxonomy): Eukaryota > Metazoa > Chordata > Aves > Pterocliformes > Pteroclidae > Pterocles > Pterocles gutturalis. The sequence goes on along the minus strand of NW_010128015.1, from coordinate 25,438 downwards.
GTGTCAAGAAAAAACATGCCAATTTGTGAACATTTTGTGTGTGACATTCAAAATAAAGATACTGTATTTTTTTCCCTTTTGATGATCATTATTTTTCACCCTTGGTGTTTATAGATGTCAAAACTTGTATCTGTTGGCCCCTAGTTCCACCAAGTTTTGACTTAAATTACCATTTTGAATGAGTCAGAGTAGACCTTTGGATTATGTGTTTGTATTGCAACACTGGGTTGCACACTTTCTGCGTGTCACCAAAATAAGCATGGACAGGAACCAGAGCTGCCGCTCTATTATCACACGGCACTTCCACTTTGACCTGTTGTGGCCCCAGAAACCTTACAGAAACTTTCACTTTCTGCACTGAATTCTGAAAAGAAGCCCTGTTCTTGCTACAAAAATATTTCTTACTTCACACCCAGATTCGCAGTTTCTCATCTCCTCCAGGTCTGGTACTGAAGAAGAGCATCTCCCTTATGGCCACTTGTCCATCTCACTGCAAGGGGAAGGTTATGGATGCATGATATAAGTTCCAGTTAAATTTAGCTAAATGGGAGATTTTTGTCATTTTACATTAGAAAAGAACTTTAGAAATGTACAGGCAAATAAAATAAAAAAAAAAAAAAGACTGTTCAAATCTGTTTACAAAATCTGAACCACTGTCAGTATAATGTAAGAACTGTATGTTTTTAATGTACTTTAGTTTGAAACATTCACTGTCACTATTGCAGTTTGCAATTACAGTGAAGTGAGGCAGAAAATAGAAGTTCAAGAACATATTATTTGAAAGCTTGTTGTTATTTTAATAAATATTTAATCTTCCTAGCTGCATGGATTCCTAATTGATCTTTAACTATTATTATTCCTGGGCATTTCTCATCAACTTCTAATTGCTGTCTTAAGGCAATGGGGAATAGAGAGGATAATGTGCAGGGGTTGTGGGAGATTGTTACATGACACCACTCAAACACGCTTAATAAATTTTTTTTTAACAGCTCTTTGCCAGAAAGGAAAAACTGAAGTTCATATCAGGTACTGTAATCTCTTTCTCAGAGCTTCATGGTCATATGCCAATAAACCATCATTAACAATTTAGAGTTTATATCCAGGTTAGACGAATGGAGATAGATTGTTATAAGCTTTTTCATAATTGTTGAGTGAAAGCACTTCATATTACTGAAATAAAGCTTTCTGGATGGTTATTGAGAAATCTCTTCCAGCATTCATGGAAACTCATGGGATGTTTAGAAAAAAAAAATCTTTATGATCCACCTATATTGTTTTAATAAATAATACATTTATTTCCTGAATCTGTCTGGGATGGAGCTAATTTTCTTCACAGCAATCCCTGTGGTGCTGTGCTTTGCATCTGTGACAAAACCAGTGTTGATGACACACCAGTGTTCTGCTGAATGCCCAGCCCTGCTAGCACAGTGTCAACTTTTTTTTTATTTTGTTTTTTCCTGCTCTACCACCTCAATGAATAGGCTACGGATGGGCAAGAGGATGAGAGGGGACACAGCCCAAAGACCTGATCCCAACCAACCAAAGGGATGTTCCTCATTACATGTAGTCATGTTAAAGCTCAGGGAAGGGAGGAGGAAGTGGGGGACAAATTCATGGTAATTGTGTTTACCTTGCCAAGTAACTTACACATGGTGAAGTCGTGCTTTCCTGGGAATGGCTAACCATCTGCCTTCTGGTTGGACAGAGTGAATTAATTCCTCTTTTAGCTTTGCTTGAGCATGTGGCTTTGCTTCACCTGCTAAACTGCCTGTATCTCACGTGTTTTCTCATTTTTGCCATTCTGACATGGAAGGAGTGAGTGAATGTCTGGTTGGGGTCTTACCTGTTGGGGGAGTCAACCTGCCCAAGTTTACATGGCAAGGTTTGCGATAGCATGTTAGGACAGACTGAACAATTTATTTCATGATAAGGCTGGCACAGAAAGTTTATTTTAAGACAACTTTATATATTAAGAAGCTAGTGGGTGTTGAGTGTTTGTAGGTTTATTAAAAATTATTGGGGTTTTTTTGTTGTGATTACCATTACTATTACTATTATTATTATTATTACTAGACACACCTAAGAGCTGATTATAACTTCCATGATATTGAAAATGCAGCAGCTTGTTCAAGGCCTGGTTTCTGCATATTTAGAGACCTTTAGCATGACCAGGAGGAAACAGACGAATTTAGGCACCTCCAGCACAACTGAATTTTAAATATTGTGCATCAGAAAACAGTAATTTCACTCTGTATTTTGATTTTATTTGCAGTGATTCCTATTTTTTGTATCTTCATTATGGAATTAGACCACGATGTTGAAGTTTTTTTTAATGGTGACACAGAAGTATTTAATTTAGTTAGCTTTGATCTTGTGTTACACTTATAATACACCAACTAGCACTAAAGAATTGATCTATTAATATATTTTGTTCCACTGGTTTGTACATAACATGATTTATATCAATAATTTTAGTAATTTTCTGTAAGAAATAATAGAATAGTCTTATCACGTTTCTGCCTCAAGCTTTGCTACACAATGATTTTTGTTAGAAGATGACACTTATTACCACTTTGATGATAGCTAGGTGTTGAAAAATGTTTGAGGATATCAACTGTAATTAATATTTTGCTAATATATTCTAGGCTTTGTGCTATGATAAACACACTAGATACACTAGCCTAGGAAATAAGAACTGATTGAAGTGCTTTGAGAAACATATGTTCATTCTGACAGATGTACTGATGCAACAGAAATTTCAAATACTTTCCTGGTGAGGAGCCTATAAAATGAAATATTGTTTTCTGAACAGAGGTCAGGCAGTTGGCCATATGTTCCTAGGTCGGGAGCAAACAGTTTGCATCAGTTTTCATTTTCGTATTTGCTGAAAGATGAGATGTGAAATTTAATTTCTTTTTAAATGCTTATCAGTGTCTGAGAGGAAATGTGCATTTGCATGTGATCCTTTGTGACTTTATTCAATATTTGTCAGTATTGCAATTGCATGTAAATTGCTAGTGGATGATTAGTATAGCTCAGTGTCGGCTGTAAAATTTGCACATGTAAATGTGAATGTGAGTTTTGACGAAAGATTCTTATTCAAAATTACTGAAGGTCATCCAGCAGGAAAGGAGCTAGAGCTTTGTAAGAGAAAAAATTCTTTATAACAACACGGTCAAAGGTATAGTAACTTCAAGATGCCGTATACACTCACCTGCTAATAATAAATGATTATTTGTACCGTGAATAGTATACTTTCACTTTTAAAAAACCAAAATAATGGGTGAAGATGAAAGATAATTTTAGTAGGAACACCTGAGTGTACTTCCTAGCAGTGCATTTTGTGTCTAGCTTTGGCTTGGAGTTAACTAGAGGGAAATACGTTGTAAACAGAAAATACTTGTTTTTTCCTTTTCTTTTTGTGCTTGAATAACAATGTAAAGTACATTAATAACCCCGTAGCTATTTTATAAGGCCAGCCTAAAAATTTACATTTTTATAAAAAAAAAAATTCTTTGCTATGGAAAATAGAATGGATTTTATGTGCAATCTACTGACTTAACTATAATTACTGATGTAACCAAAGCTTGACTTTGGCCCAATAAATACTCATCTTGAATCATTAGTTTACTTTATTGCACCCTCTTGAATAGGTTACTCCTTATTTACATGTCTGAGCATGAGAAACATTCATTTTGATGTCAGGTTGTAATCTTGACATGCAAGCATATTTATGCCAAAAGCAATGAAGAAAATAAGTTAGATGTGGGGCAGGAAGATGCCACTCTAGTAAATTGCATATGAAAAGCTTTTTCTGAGTGTATTCAACTAGTGATAGATATTCACTGATTTTTGGAAATTTCTGATGCACCTTTACCCTTAGGGAGTAAAAAGGGAAAAGTCAGTTACCAAAAATCTTTGTTGGTGCAAGCACAAACAAAGTAAGGGGGCAGAGGGAAAAGCATTTTAAATAAGTTTGTCCTTCTTATTAGTTGGCATGCAGTGAGTGGGGGGCCTTTCTTCATTCCCCAGCTTCTCTCTTTTTCAGAGTCACAAATTTCTGAAGTACAAGAACATCATCTGTACTATGATGCCTCTCCAGCATCACTTCATTTTTGTATCAACATGTTAGTAAGCCTGTTAGCTCTCTACATATTACTGTGGTAATCCATAAAAGCTAAGTCTGTAGTATCTCTGTTCTCTTGGAGGAGTAGAAATTCAGCTTTACACAATTTTATTTTGTTTTCTTCATTTACATGCCTACTGTCTACTGTCCAGATCTACCCAGTGAAACCATGTTCTAAAATTACTTGGGCAGGCAAGCACCATCACTCTGAATGTTTCCCCCTTCCTTCTTCTTCCCCCAGCTGTATATCCTGAGCATGAGGTCATGTGGTATGGAATATCCCTCTGGCTGGTTGGGGTCAGCTGTCCCAGCTGTGTCCCCTCCCAACTCCTTGTGCACCCCCAGCCCTCTCACTGGGGTGGGGTGAGGAGCAGAAAAGGCCTTGACTGTGTGTGAGCACTGCTCAGCAATAATGAAAACATCCCTATGTTACCAACACTGTTTCCAGCACAAATCCAAACCATTGCCCCATGGTAGCTACTGTAAGAAAATTATCTCTATCCCAGACAAACCCAACACAAACTGGTACTTCTTTGCCTTAAAGGTCTCAGGATCAAAACTCCCACTAATGTTGTCAGGAGCAGTTATGATGTCTCAGCAATGACTTTAGACGTCACTGGCATTACACAGGATTTGGTAAGGGTCAGCTGAAAGCTCTGATATATCTCCTAAAATTCCCAAATGCTAATGCTCCTTAGCCTGAATTTAACACCAGAGGAGTGGTCAGTCCTGAGCCTCATGAGCTGGATGTGCACATCTTTGCATGACTGAACTCACTCACTGTGCTTTATAAGTGCTGGAATGATGCCCGCGTGCTTGGGAGGAGACAAGTGTCAGTTCCCAGGGTCTTACTGCCCCCCTGGAAACTGGGACTGGGACAGCCTGTCCCCATAGCAAGGCCCACCTCAGGACCCCTTGGCCACTCTCTTTGCTTTATATGTGGGAGTTCAAATAGTCATCTTCCAGCCTGGTGGCATCAGTCTTGGCACAGAAATTAGTTCTGGAATGTGTTTATTATACTGAGGTCTGTGAGTGCATACAGTGCACATTCACACAGTACAGACATACAAGACAAATTAAAATGCCAGCCTAGGACTCTAAAGGTGTATATCAGTCCTTGGCTCTGTTTTTGTGACTGTCATCAAGTCACTTCAGTTTTCTATAAATTTAAGATACAAGTGTGAAAGCTTTTGTGATATATAGGGATTATAATCACAGAGGTCATACGGGTGCCTTGAATGGATGAACATGGACTCTGTCGTATGTATATCACAGAGAAGAAAAGGAAAAAAAAGAAAACCAAAAACGCAAAGAAAAGCTTGTGGCTTGTGATACTCTGGCAGTTGTTGGATTATTTTTTTACTGTAAAACCTCATTAAGACTCCTCAGAGATATTTCATTTCTTCTTCCTTCTCTGATAATGTTCGGTAATCAATGAGCTTGCTTTAATATTAGACGAAACAGATATCAACAAATAATCTATTGTGTAACACACACAAGAGTTATATACTTCTTTCTATAAAGGTATTTTTTTCACCTTTCATTTCTACATTTACTAATGGAATTTCTTAAATCAATCTTGATTTTTATGCTGTCTCCCTGGGAGTTCATTGTAGTGTTTTAATTCACAGCAATTCTTAGCTATGGTTTCAAAGGCAGCGAGCTCAGGCTGCTGTGAGGCTGTACAGATCTGCAGTCGCACCTATTGACCCGCGAGATTCTGGTTAAATCCAGTTTGCTTTGGAATTGCTTATTAAATATGGTCGATATCTATAGCTTAATTTACTCCATCATTACAGTTGTGATGAGGGTGGTGGTTACAGAGCAGGCTAATGATAAAAACATGCTGAATAACTGGCTAATTAAAGTCACTACACTTTTTGATGTTTTTCTTAATTGGTCCTGGGGGAAATGGGGAGGATGTTGAATTACCATGCTGATTAGAAATACAGGAGCTGCTGCAGTTCAGATTTCATTTTGGAGAAAAAGACAGTGGCAGCTGGAGAGTCATCAGAGGATAGGAGCAAAGATCCCACCATATGACCACTTTTAATAAGCAATTTTTCAAGGCATATTATTTTTTTTCCCCCCATTCAGCAAGCTAATAATGGACTTCCTCCTAAGAAGTGAGAATTTTACATCTCTCATGAGTTATCTGGGTGGGCTGTGTAAGAGGTGCCTGGAAGGAGGTAGACTGAGATGTGCATTAAAAAAGCAGAAAGCAGAAAGGACATCTGCAGCTAAAAGCTTTAAATATTTTTCCCATCAAACAGCAAACCTAAATCCTAGATATAGAGGGAGTACAATTCTTTATTAATTTCCATCTACTGTGACAGAAGGCACCCCAAACTGCAAAGAAACCTCATCATTTTGTTGGAGATTGTGCAGTTTTTGTTAGGAAAAGAGCACATCCCTGTATTTTGCATTGAGTGCTGTTACTCTGTGAGACACCAGTTGGTCAAGAATATGGAAACTGTGATTTGTTTTCTAGCCGTATGCAAAGGAAAGGTGTCTGGAACAGTAATAGGTATTTGGTGGGAGGAAGAAAAGAATGACTTTGACTTTCTTGGTCAGATCAACAGTGGAGTTGTGCGTGTGCATGTAAGGAGAAGGCACCGAGGAGAGTGATTTAAAGTGCCAGCTGAGAGTGGTAAAGTGCTATATGCACTACAGTAAGTGGAAGAGGAATCATGAGATGCATCTGGTTTGGAACATTTAGAAAGTTGTAACCTAAAGGAAAATGAACTCAATGTTAAAATCAGTATACTAATTAGATCTGAGCTTTGTTCTGGGATTTCACGTATTCTTTATGACAAACAAATTAAAAAACCCCATGCATACAGGAGAACTTAGGTCATTCTTGCTACTTCATAGAGGAATAATCATTCTGAGAATAAGCCTGTGTTGAAACTGGTGGAAATAAACTGTCAAGGATCTTTGTTTAATCTTTTTGTCTATACATGTGCATGCATTTGTATGTAGGTGTGTTACCTTAATGAAGCTCTGTTGAAGAAGGCAAAATATCCTGGGGAAAAAAAAATCCCATATATTAGACTGTCAGTTTCTCATTTTTAAAAGAAGTATATTTATTTTATTTTTATTTATGTAAATGAGTATCCATACTGCCTTTACAAAGCAAACAGAGCCAGTTTAGACTGCCAAAGCAGTTACAGCATGTTCATTCAAAATATTGTGAAACAATTTATTACTGCATATATAAGTCATCTAATTTTGTTGTTTCTGTAACTTAATATTCAACTGTATAACTTACTTAAGTTCAGTGCAATGCATTTTATGGGTTTTGCTGTAGCTGAACTAGGAGACATGAAAGAAGCACACTGCTGGGAATAGACATTTGCACACTGGTGGCTTCCTGCGACCCCGTGCTCTCACAGGAATGCTCTCAGGTGCTTTAGTGGAGTCCCATATGTGGACATCTCCCCACAATCTGGACATAGCCAGTGCCTATTTAGACACCTGGAAAGACGTCTTACCGACCAGGAAAAAAAAAAATCACATCTTGAGATTTACCTTCGGCAGCTGGGATAGAGGATGGGAGAGCAGTACAGCAAGCACCAGGTCATGTACCATGTAATGGCAAAGAGTAGAGCCCCAATCCATATTTCCTCCTAACTGAAATCTTTGCAATACAGGAAAGCTTTACCAACATTGTCGCTTTCCTTGCATATTTTAAATTTTTGTCAATAATTGTTTCTTCCACGAGATCTCCTTGCACTCACATGAAGTTTAGTGTTTCCACCATGGCTTAAGTGTATGCTGTGTAAAGCACAATCACTTGTGATCTCATGGCTTCAACCAATGTCCCCAAGATTTAGCACCAGAAGAGAATTGCTGGTCCCTATTCACCCCTTTCCTACCACTTAGGATTTTATAGACCTCTGCCATGTGATAACTACTACAGTGATAGCCACAGTCATGGCCAACACACTGCAGAGTAAACTGGAAAATTCAGGACTAAGCAAGTCAAATGACTCATCAGTAAACCTACTTCATGTCCAGAGAAGAGCAATGAAGCTGGTGAAAGGTCTAGAGCACGTCTGCTGAGGAGCAGCTGAGGGAACTGGGGTTGTTTAGTCTGGAGAAAAGGAGGCTGAGAGGAGACCTCATCACTCTGCACAACCCTGTGAGAGGGGATTGTGGCAAGGGGGAATCAGTCTCTTCACCCAGGCAGCAAGTGATAGGACGAGAGGAAACCTCCTCAAGTTGCGCCAGGGGAGGTTTAGATTGGATATTAGGAAAAATTTCTTCACCAAAAGGTTTGTCAAGCATTGGAACAGGATGCCCAGGGAAGTGGTGGAGTCACCATCCCTGAAGATATTTAAAAAACGTGGAGACATGGGCTTGGGGACATGCTTGAGTGGTAGAGTTGGCAGTGTGACATTAGTGGTTGGACTCAATGATCTTAAAGGTCTTTTCCAACCTAAATGATTCTATATATGATTCTATAATTCTGTGATTCTATTTATCATTCCTCTGCAGGCCAGGCAGAAAGAGGACTTAAAACATGTCTTCCTAACTAGTTAAATCTGCATTTTGAAAGAGGTATTTCTTGTAGAATAGCCCACAGAGTATTAATTGAGGACTTGCTGAAAACTATTTTGAATTTGTGTCAGTTTATAGCTTTAGGAATTGATGTTAAGGAGCCCTGGCATTTCTGATCAGCTGCTAATGAAACAATGGTGGACTTCAGTTATTGGATCATCAGCTGCTTTTTTTCCTTAGCAAGCAATCTTCAAATTTATGTACAGAAAATTCAGTATTAAAGAAAACCCTCTAGAGTACATAGGACACTAATTTATTTTTTTTTTTTTTAATGGCTGTATTTCAGAAAATGTGAGTTAGATTTTTTTTTGTTTAATTTTGAACTAATTGAAAAAGCTTATTTTCATAGATTAAAAAGTCCAAAACATAGCCTTAATTGAGTGCACATTTGCTCAGAAATACATTTTCTAACATGAGCAACTAAAATTAGGATTCAGACACAATGGTGCTAGATTTGCAATTTAATATGAGACCTTTAGGAACCCTGACAGTTTGCTCCAGGGGATAAAATAACAGTTGCCACTTTAAGAGATAACTTTAAGAGATAAAGTTACCTACTATTATCATCACAACATTTATGCAGCTATGACTAAAAGAGACAGAATAACTCTTTACTGGAATAAATGGCATGGCCAACAGCCTTCCACTAGCAGATAAAACTTCATGTCAAGTGATTTCAATGACCAAGCAGAAGGTAACCTGGCAACCTGCAATAAATAAAGGGCCCCCATGGAACAGGTCAAGCAAGCATCAATGAACTTTCTCCTCCTCCAAATGTTCCTTCAGCACAATTTAATGACGAAAAAGATACTGCCTTCCAGATGTTCAACCAGCACAAAACATAATGCTTTAAATGCCTGATGTCTATTGTATCAGGTATAGGCATTTGTCTGATGGTGGAAATAATAGAGCCATCTCTGGAGCAGTTTTCTATGACATTATCTTACATTACCATTCATTTTCAGACCCTATTGTTGTGATAATTGCTCTACAGTATTTTACAGTGAATGCTCTACAAGGAAGACAACAACAGATGGAGAAAAGAGGAAAAGTGTAGTGGAAAAATACAACCTAGCTGTGTGAATACCAATGCCAGGAAAATACATTTCTTTGGAGATCATAAGTGAAGTCGCAACACAAAAATTGTAAACGAAGCTTCATTAGTCATTAATACTACTACTAACAAAAATAATAATGAATTGACTTAATATTTAGAAGACATTTTGGCAAAAGCAGAATTCTGAAAACAAAGGATCATTAAACATGAATCATCTCTGAGTGATTTGACCTGCTTCTGTAGGACAACGGTCATCCTACAATTCACTCTCACAAGGACAGCTAACATTTACAGGTGCAGCAGGGTGAAGAATCATTCATGAAACCCGGAGTTAGGGTGGATTTAAAACATACAGATACCATCAAGAGTGACATAATTCCTCCTTAGGAATTAGGGACTTGAATTAACTTGTAACACTGCGGTATTTGCAGGCATTGAATCATTAAAAGTGGGCTCGTTAGTGGATCCCACCTCCAGTCTTGTGATGACATATTCCGAGCAGTAAATTGCAAAAATTTCAACAAGAACTTTGACTCAAGTTATAGAAGCTGTTGCAATAGCTGGTAGGTGCTGCTCATGCCTGAGATACCAGAGGAAAAGGTCCAGTATAATGAGAACAGAAAATATGCATCCCAGGAGCACAATTGATGTAGACATCATGTCTTATTGATTTAGTTGGTTTAGTGAGCTTTTTTTTAAGAAAGGTGTACCCCTGAGCAGGACCCTCTGTATAAAACAGCCACATTTTTCCAGCAGTAAGACCAGACAAAAGAAAAAAATACTGTTGTCTACCCTCCACTGCTTCAGGGTAAGAAAGACCCAAATGTTCTGTTTTTAGAAAGGATGCAGCAATGTCAGCACCAAGGGTAAATTATTTCAAGAGTAAGCGATAATTTTTCTTTTTAATGGCCTCTCAATAAGAGTTCCTTTTCTCCTTTTCCTTGACAATTTCACATGCTTTATTACACACTGCAAATTGGAGTTTGCCTGTTGTTTTAAGATCGTTTGCAAATGTATTCCTTCTCTCACAGACTTGCTCACGCAGGGTCAATTTTCTGCCTATATTACAATTCCCACACTCCCATAGTGAACAAAGAACGGTTTGTCAGAAGCCTGCAAAAGGAGACAAATGGATCTGTGCTCTAGTCTAATAACCTTCCTGAAGAAGACAGATGTGTGAATTGCAAAAGTTTCACCTGCAAAATCCCTCCTGATATACTAATTAAGAACTAGATCTCTTCAACCACTGAAAAAAAAGAAAAAGAAAAAAGAAAAAAAAAAGAAAAAAACTGAGAAGGACTGGGGAAAAAAGAAATTAACGGATGAGAAGTGGCTCAACGTCCCAGAGTCCTTTGCTGAGGTAGGATTACACACAATCACAGTGTATTTTAAACCAGACTCTTAAGGATTTATTGATACTTGGAGGATTTGTTAACTGCATATGGTTTTACATATGTAATGCGTCGGTCTCTGCCCCGTTTTCCTGTCATACCTCTCTTGTTTGATAAAATAGACCCTCCACCAGATTTTTTCTTCTGACCTCCTTACTGAAACCTGTCTTGAAGCTTTTTTTTTTCCAAGTAGGAAGGGTGGCATAGAGAGAGTTATTCATGCCTACTACATTTTAAACTGCTAAAATTAAACCACCGTAGCTGACACATTTATCCTGCATACTTCACGCCAAATCTTTGAAACAACTGTAACATGTGAATTATATGGGTGACCATAAACAACCCTGTTCAAAATATGAAAAGATAAGGCATGAAACTGGTAAACCAGTTTTTCTGCTTTACCACATAGCTCACTCTACACCACAATTTTAGAGAAAAATTTTGACCAATTTTGTTTAAAAAAAAATTAAAAACAAATTGCTGTGTGTCAGAAGTTTCCATGATATTTTCCCCATCTGCTGACTTTTATTCTAACTCCAGTAGTCCTGAAAGACTTCAAAATAACTCATTAATGTCGTTAGTGCTTTTGAAAATTACTTCTTTATCGGCAGTAAACTCTTCATGAATATTCTGGATGTGACATGTGAATATTCCAGTCTTTTTAAATGAGACTCATTAATCTTTATCTTGAGCAACACTACTTTCTGATTTTCAAAGACTTATTTCTTTTATTCTATGCACTTCATCTTGCCTTTCCTTAATCGGTAAAATGTGTGTGTTACCAATGCATTTCAAAGGCTTGTAGGGAGAATAAATAATTTCAAGATTATAAGAAGTTTATGTCCTACAGGAATGCAGACCTTTACCATGACCTAATATAAATGGATCAAATAAGCAAGTGTTTTACCATAATAATTCCATATTTATTTTAGTAACTAAGTTGTTGCTTCAGTGTTCTTGTACAGAGAAAAAAATTTGGACACAAAGGTTTGTCCGCAAGTGCAATATATCAATATATCATAATAAGGCAGTTCTCTGGAAATTTTGATGTTGAGAGCTTACCTGAGTGGAATAAGTATCCAAGGAGCTTAATACAGTCTTGAACAAGATAGCGCTCACTCTGACTCTGAATCTAATTCATAATGGTAGTAGTAAATTCTCATAGTACATTAGCTTCCAAAAGGTTTTTACAATATCGAGACTTCTCCCTGCCTGTACAAACACACCATGCCATTCAGCCCAGATGCTTACGGTAACAGCTGAAAAACATCTCCATTACACAAAGCACTTTTCCCTTATGTGATACAACTATTCTTTTTTATTCCTACTATGAATATGATAAAAGGCCTCGGTCAGGATGCATTAGCGTGGTAGAAAGGCATGCTATTATAGCTCTTGTGTAGCACGGTTTTTTCTCAGGAGAATAAGCAAAATCATATTTTGTTGTAGCACTACAGTTAGTTCTATGGCTGGGGGGAAAAAAAGGTGCAGGAGTCTGTGAGAGAGTCGTTACCACTCCTTGCACACCACCTCTCTATTAGCAGCAACAGTAGAAAAGAAAAGGCTGAGTGAGAAAGAAAAAGAAAGACAATGTGCTGGAACAGTTAATTCCCCTTCTTCCCTGGCTTACAGAAAAGAGGCAGTTTGCTCCTTCCCACTCCACTGGTAGTTTGCTTAAGATTTAGGCAGTTATCTAATGTGCTTAAGTCTTGAGCAGGCACACCTGGTCTCAGAGGGACCCTTAGCCTTGGTTAAGAGAAGTGCAAGAAGTGATAGTACGGGAGGCCGTCACAGGCCTCCGATCAACATGTGCTGGTGGCAATAAATGCCTGGAAATAGGATGGCATGATGGTAGGCTAAAATCAACAGAGCAGCAGAAATTCAAGAAGTGCTAAGAAGGGCACATTTCTGTAAGCGGTAACGTGCACGTAGAAGTAAACAAGCCGCAGAGTGCTCCTTTAACCATTATAGTAACCCATGCTATCGAACAGTTTCTGTCCAGACTCATGGTATACACAGGCTTACTTTGGAGCTGTAACAGTGTGAGTTTTCCTTTCTTCCTTTCTAGTCAAAGCTGAGAAGCTGTAGGACACAGCGGCAGGTTCACAGCAGAATGTGGACAGTACTGGGCCTCTTGCTGTCTCGGATCCACTTGGCAAGCCTAAATGGGAGGAGCTGGAGCCTCACGGTGCAAACAGAATGATTAGTCTGAACTAAATGTCTACCCATGTGGAAACTAGTATGAAAGAAAGATACTATTTTAAGGATACCAAAAAAAAGAGTACTTAGTCATTATTAGCCTACTTAACTAAGTTTTCCATGTGACATCCCCATACAGAAGTCACAAAAATAGATAAAAGTTCTTCATCTCTTCCCACTTGCTCCTCGCTGCATTGCTTCTTGGATGTACCTGAGGACCTCGAGAGGTGCATGTGTGGGTTTATATAGAAAGATACTATTTTAAGGATACCAAAAAAAAGAGTACTTAGTCATTATTAGCCTACTTAACTAAGTTTTCCATGTGACATCCCCATACAGAAGTCACAAAAATAGATAAAAGTTCTTCATCTCTTCCCACTTGCTCCTCGCTGCATTGCTTCTTGGATGTACCTGAGGACCTCGAGAGGTGCATGTGTGGGTTTATATATTATCACAGAGAGTGCGTCTGGCTGTGTAGAGTAGTTATTTGCTGCAGCAAGAACGAGCCTGCGTGACATCTCTGCTTCAGGGCACTCTCGGAGACTGCTGAAAGTTCATTGCTACCTGCTGTTGGTGGGACACACCAGTCAGGATGCCTGCCCTTGGAGAAGCCACAGAGCCCATGTGTGATTACTCCTGGGAGCTTGCTGGAAGCAACAGCCCATTTACTCACTGCACCAGTGCTTCTTATAAATATATTTATAACTCTGGCGTGCCTGCCTTACCGTAATCTCAAGGGTTTGTCTGGTTCAGAGAAAGCCATAATGGGAACTGTAAACTTTTATGCTTGCCCTCTCTAGAAATTGTGTTGAAACTTTTATAACAGAGATTTTTCACCTTTTGCTTGCTTCTCCTGAAATCTTACTCACAAAGCAGTGCTATAAAGAATTTTAAATAGTGTGAGGCGTACCCAACCAGCTTTATTGTTTGCACCTGCTACAGCTTGTTGTCTAGACACTTCACTATAAGAGCTCTGTTGTCACAGTCTGAGTGTGATGTTCACTGTAATAACATTGATCAATATTTTTTGTTCTTATCCTAATTACATTTGTGTTGAAGACAGTAGAATACTGCTTAAGAATATCCTTTCTTTATGTAAAAGTGTTCCAAAGAAAGGAGAAAGGAATAGACAAAACAGAAGTACTGTAGAGGTGGTGTTATTAATATTTTGTGAGGCTTGCTCCTGGCTTGAGGAACCGGAGCAATTATTATTGTCATGCAAAACTTCTCTGATTGACTTCTGAAAACTACTACTGAAAAGTTAAAATATTTCATGAACATTGAAAAAGTGTATGTAAAATGTGCTTCACACTATGTAAGAAAAGCTGAGATGCAGCATTAATAGACAGCTTGCAAAACCTTCTCTGACCTTACTGAGGAAGATACCAATTACCGTGAGAAATGTTCGTAATTGTCCATTTGCCAAGAGTTATCAACCGATATCTAACTATAGTTTTCTGCATATGCCGTAGATGTACTTGTGTAATCATTTTTGGTAAGGGACACAGTTTCAGAACACCACAAGGGCTATTTCACCTTTGCAGCACACACTGTTGGACTGATGCAGTTCTGAAGGGAATGCATCATTAATGTTTATAAAGTCTGTGCAAATCCTCACTTGACAACCAAGGCCACTTACACAGACGTAATAGCATGGTCCTGCAATGGAAAAGGAAACTGTTTCCTACATCCATAACTGAATTCTGGAAGCCTGCTTCTTTTCTGCTGCCTTTTGCTCCCTGAAGACCGCTGAGCAAACCAAAGTTGCTGGGAATTGTTCAGGCACTCTTTGCAGTTAGACAGGGTATGTTATCCAAGGAGTGAGCCACACAGCCGTGTGACTCTAGTGACCATAACCAACTGTCATGCATGGCCCACAGGATGAAATTTGTTCACACGCGCAGTTGATGAATACACCTGTCACTGTAATAAATAGATGAGCCAAGATCTGGAGGGAAAACAGGAGGATATACAGTCTTTATTCCAACCTCAAAGCAAAATATTTTGCTCTTTAAATCCAACAATTTAGCCAAGCAGTAAACCAGAGAGAAAAATAAAATGTATAGCTTTATTAAATTCTACTTACAGCTACCTGATACTGAAGTAAATACAAAAAACGATGCCCACTGTAGTTTATCCTTTAACACAGTTGGGAAACTCTTCCTTATCTTGTATGCACCCATGCAAGGATGATCAGAACAACAGCCCCTCTGAGGTGGGATCTCTCAGGTTCTGATATCTCCGGAAAGAAAAGCGGTGATGTGGGAAGACAAAGCTTGTACCGTGGCTTGCCCCTTTCTGCCTCGGTTCACTGGAGACAGGAACATGAACTATCATTATAAATGGGTCATAGCATCTATTAACCAAACCAGGAGAGATGAGTCTTTAGGGCTTTTTTCTTTTTTCTTCACCTCTACCCCTCTTTACCTCTTCTCTCTGGTAAAGCCCCTAATCCAGCACAGAGATTCAGAGTCTCTGTGACGTGCTCCATTTGGGCTTTCTCCCCTGCCAGGGCATGTAACAAGAGAATGAATTGTTCCTTTTCTGCCTTGCTGAAATCCTGCTCTCCTGCCTGTTCTGAATTAGATTCACAGCCTGAGCATCTCCCTCTGTGATCAGCTTTCATTGCTAATAACCAGCTCCCTCCGCCTTGCTAGAGCAAGAGCTTCTGACTCCGTTCAGACATTTCAAACGGAGGAGCATACAAAGACTTCTGATTAGTGCCTAAATATTCTACCTTGCACTAGCTACAAATTAGTGCAAATGCAGGCTGCAGAGGCTGGTAAAAACCCAACCAAAGACACTGACTGACCTGTCGCCAGGCAGTTTTTTCTGCCACAACACAGGCGTTGAGTACAATTTGTGATTTTTCCCTGATTTAGCACACAGTGTTGCCTAAGACTCTATCAGCTTTCTCAAAATTGTGCTCCAATCCATGTTACCTGTTTATCACCTCCTGGGCTGTTTTTTTTTGCGTAGATCCCTGACCTTACCTTTGCCTTCTCTATCAATGACATCGATATCCTTGTCCCGCAGTTCTCTGTGCCATGTTCTGAGTTGCCCTTAATTTTGAGGCATATTTTTCCATATCAATTTGTCATACTGTTTCTTAATTCTTACCTCTGCTTAGGAAGTTTAAACCCTCTTCCTCCTTTACTCCTGTGCCCCAAAATTATTTTTTAAGCAGGAAAAGCTGTGGAAAGATTATATATTTCATATGGAACAAGCATCAGATGCCTACTTATACATAAAAATTGAATGTTCACATTTGCTTTTATGTGTTGTTGATAATTTCAGAGAGAAGGTTGCTCAGCAAGGAAAATAAAAGCTTCCCTGTGTGCAGTATGCCATTCACTAGTTTGGTTATCTTCATCATAAGCCTTTTCATGCATCCCTTCAGTAAATTAAATAGGTCATTTTGGGTAGGCATTTATAACCTGGAGGAACGCTTGATTTCAAAGGGACAGCATAGGGTACAAATCAAAGAACGCATTTGACCCAACAATCTCCCTGAAAAGAGGGACTTTCAGAGCTCCTATTCTTTATTTCTGATATATCCTTTTCAAGATGGGGTGATAAAACTGAGACCGTGGTTCAAGGTGAACTTGCACACTGATTTACAGAATGGTCTTACAGCATTTTCAACAGTATTCTCTATTCTCTTCTTAGCACATTGTAACATCTTGTTTGGTTTTTAATCATTACTGAACACCGGCAGAGATTTTCACTGAGTTGTTCACAATGACAGCCGGGATGTTTTTCCCTGAGTACTTACAGTTAATTTAGATCCCATCAATGTATCAATTGTTCCTTCCAGTGTGCCTTACCTTGCAGCTGTCACAATGAATTTCATCTCATATTGTGCCACTGAGATACCATGCTTTGTTAAGATCTTCCATCCTTTGTAGATTAACCTAGTCTTGATAGTTTTGAGAAAAGAGTTTCATGGAAAAAATTGCCAGTTCACAACACTCATCTTTCCAGAACAGGTACAAATGTTCAAAAAAAAAAAAAAAAAAAAACCTCCCATAATCTCCAGTACAGAAAGGAGCACTGAAGCTGAAAATGTCATAAATATACCTCCCAGGTCAATATAGCTTTACTTAATTTAGGTCCCTGGAACCCATGCTAAAAACAGCACAGTTCTGATGACTTCCTCGGTACAGTGATAAGCAGATAACATTTGGGTTTCTCGTTAGAGTGGAAATAAGAACCTGTTGGCTTCACTATGAGAGCCTAGGGAGGAGCCAGAAGAGCTTTGGAGAGCGGTTTTCTGAATGGTGGCTCTGGCTAGAATCAGAGCAAAATGGTACTCAGCTGCAATGGGACATTCTTGGACCAGAGATGAAACTCCTGGCAGAGAAGGATCTGACTGACCAGTGCAGGATGTTCCTGAATTGCTTGGCCTTTTTATTATACATTATTAGTACTTTAGATGGCATTCTGCTTGGAAACAACCTGCCTATAGCAACACTGAATGCACCACTTCCTTCCTCCTTCATCTTTCCACCACTCTTTAGGCCTTTTCCAAGGTTTAAGGTGACCTTGCAACTTAGGAAGGAAAATAAAGGATTGGAGTTAAATATGTTATAAATGATTGACCTACCTGGATGGCAGCTGATAACGTGCTGGAGGCTGCAAAGTTCAGATACTGAACTTCATTCTGAATGATAGATGCTATAAAGTAGAGATAACTCATACTGTAACACCAACACTTTTAGTGAAATTGGATGAAAAATAAGGGGATTGTCCTGCCATCAGAGGAATGGCATGGTACAAATAGGAATAATGAACAATTATTGAAGCATTGAGCTAATAAGACCGGTATTTCAGAATGGTGTAGCAAGTTCAAAAGCAACTTGCTCTTTGCTCTGCTCAGCTGGGTGGAGTGGAATAAAAGGCCATCCAGAATCATAGCAGCCTGTGTTGGCAGAGGGGTCCTAATTTGGGGAAAGGCAGAAAAAGGATGAGAGATGTCAAAGAATTGTTGATGAGATGAAACATTTCTTCTGTCCGGATATGAAGACACTAAGAGAAGCTTAGCCTGAAGGATGGTAAAAAGAAACTAGTTCTTTTCATGCACTCATGCTGCAGAAGACAATGGAGTTGCTTCAGGTTGATGGAGACTTTAAGCAAAGAGCCCTTGAAAATGCATTTAAACAATTTATTTTTTTTTAAAGTGCAATAAATTTGGCAGTGTAAAATATTTCCTGGGTCCAATGAAGACAGTGAATGGGAGTCTGTACTTGGTACATATATGGGGACTTGTAAATCAGTCTTTGGTCTGAAACAACCTCACTGATCCTGGTTAGACAGTGGTGAGGCAGTGGCCCAGGTTGCCCAGAGAAGCTGTGGATGCCCCGTCCCTGGAGGGGTTCAAGGCCAGGCTGGATGAGGCTTTGAGCAACCTGGGCTAGTGGGAGGTGTCCCTGCCCATGGCAGGGGGTTGGAACGAGATGATCTTTGAGGTCAGTTCCAACCCAAACCATTCTGTGATTCTGTGATTCTATTGTGCCTTTCTCTCAGTTTTATTTTTTTATGTATGGAGCATTTTTATGGTATTTTTATGGGTATTTTTAGCAACCACTCACTGTACTTTTTTAAAATGTTTTAATTTTTTCCTCTTAATTCAGAAGTCAGAATCTGTTGAATGGTATACTTGATAAAGTTTACATGTTTTAAAAAACAATGTAGGCAAATAATATATACAATTATATTTAGTCCACAGAAACAAAACTACACAACTACCATATGCTTCTTTGACACTGGAAACATTTTAATTAGTGCAGTTTTAACAGGTGAGTAAATGTGTACAGAACTGTTATATGTACAATGCAAACATCAGAGCAGGAAAAAACATATAAACCACAATTTGCAATTCCAAATATATCTATACTATATTTCATTCACATTCCTTAAGATATTTGTGAAGTACAGTTTTCTTGATAACAACTTATATTCGAGGTTCCTTCTTCCTTAGTCAGTTCTGCATCAAGATTCCTTCCTGCAGAGGTTTGAAAGAGGATTTTGTTTACTGCCAGCATAACCTCTGTTGAGCATCTGAAAGTCGAACTGTTTTTCCTGCTTCATACATCACCGTCAAGAGTAAAAAATGTAGAGCTCATAGTGGAAAATTTTGTTGTTACTAAAATAAACAGGAATAAATTTGTTCTTCTTTGATTTTGTAATGCCAGAGGCAGGACAGCATGCATTGTCAGTAAGACTATCAGGTGCTGTACAGCATGCAATGTAAAAAAAAATCACAAGGAAAAGATATAACATAGCTGCAAAAAGATCAATTTTAGATTTATGTTCTTAAGCATACTCTATATTATAAGGCAGGCTGCATATCAAAATATTTAAAATTGTTTTTGATAAACATACATGGTGATTAAATAAATAAATAAGTAAACCTGCTTTACAAACTCTGGTATAAAAGGCTATTTCTATCAGATACTGGATTGTATTTATTGATGAAGAGAACAGAAGGGGTTAGCGATCTGGTTCCTCCAGGTGAAGAACCTTGCATTCCCTTCCCTGGGTCTAGAAATTCACCTTGTACATTTGAGTTTTCAAAATTCATAATAATTTTTATACTTCTAATAATTTGTGATAGTTGTATACCACTCAGTAGAAATGGCAACACTGAATTTAATTTAAAAACAACTCATGCTTGAAAACAGTTGGACATTTCCATAGTTAGAAAAAATGTTTTCAGGTGTATGTAGCTTTCAGTTGAGTAAAACCTTTCTTCTGCAGCAAGACTACCTCCACACTTTACATGAAGCATGTACTTAATGTTGTGTCAGATTGGTGTAATCTATAACACAACTGAAGATACAACCAAATGTTGTTCATAACTGTATATTCAGAGAAAAACGTACATGCATAACAGGTCTCCCACTAATCACCTACACATTGCTTTCAGCTTCCTACTTCTCCACAGTTTTACTTTTTTTTTTTTTTTTCCCATTAATTGTTGCCATTTCTAGTGGTTGGTTGTTCTGAAATACGATATTAGCTATCAAAAGTATATTATTATTATTAAGATAACTGTTAATATGAAAACTTTACTTTTCTGAACTGATGGTTCATTTCATTTATTTCTTCATTGAAATACAGTTTTACAAATCAAATCCTCCAACTGAACAGAATACATATGTCTAGAAAATATCTATCAGTATTTACATGACAGCTGATATTTTCAAGTGTATTTTAGCTTTCTGCCACTGCTGTGACTATTTGTCTGCAGTCGATTTGACTGTGCTCCACACCCGTGACTTAGTCCTGCCTTCACAGCCAGAGAACCTCACCAGAGTGACCAGGAGGACTCCTCCCTCCAGATCTGCCCCTGCAGACCTGGGCTCTAGCATGGGACTTTCTAAGTCTACATTTGGTGGTGTGATGACATCCTAGTGTGGAGTATTTGCAGTTAACATCCATTCAATCATGTGCATCCTTCTCACTGTTAACTTACATCTGTTGTTGATGAAGTTGCTGAACTGGTAGCCTAGGTGAAGAGTGTTTTCAAAGTGTAAAAACGCTAATCAAAAGTTGTCAGTAATAATTTTTAAAATAAATATCTTCTGTTCATGTACAGATTTGGAGCTACAAAGATATTTATTCCCCCACAGCATCTCCATTTGGCCCAGCCTTTGGGTTGGAAAGGTCATGAGAACAGCTTAGCTTCTCCCTTGTTTCTTCTCTGTACTAGGGAGGATTTTGGGAGTGGATTTCTTCTCCGTGGCAGCTGGAGCACACATCCTCGCTCATCTCTAACAGGCTATCAGAAAGGTTTTAGATTCTTACAGCTTTATGATAGGTACCGGTGCTGGAGAGGTGAATGTTCCCGCAACCCATCACTGAACCAACTCATCTGCTCAATCAGGTTCCAAGACACCTTTTTCTTTGGTAGGAAGGCATTTCATTACTTCCTGATGGCTGCACATCTCAGAGAATGAAGGCTTTAAAAACCACCATACCCTTACCTAATTGTTGATGATACGTGCCACTTCACACAGCTGGGATTTTCTGGCCAGAGCTGCGGGGCAGCCCAGCCTTCTGGTGCAGCTGTGAGCCGATTGCGCTTTTGTGCAAGCAACCAAACATGGAGGAAAAAGATTTTGAGGCTTAAGGCCTTAAGCTGGCAGAAGTGATGTGCATCATTCAGGTAAACTGCTTAATGCCTACAGGGAGGATGCTGGCTGCAACGTACTTACCTCGGTCCTTGCCAGCAAATTATAACAGTAACTGTGAGAGAAAAGGAAAAAGCAGCAGAGGCTGTTGTACATCAGCTGCTGGAAATGTTGAGCTTTTGTTTAGACTTTATAGGTCTAATTCTCATATTGTTTACTTATCCTGTCAGCTTAGAATATTATTCAAAATTATTGAGGTATTACGAGGTCTGACACATCATAACAAAAAAGAAATGAACCTGCTCTTTCAGCTCCTGGATGCTGGCTCATATTAATGTGTATTTAACAGGGTTTTATTTACGAAATGCCTCCTGCAGTTTAGCAATCTCCTCCAGCAAAACTATTCAAGAGTAGAGTATTTGCTGAGAAATAGATCAGAGAAAACTAATACAATTAGAGAAAGAGAAATACATGCTTCTGAACTTTTTCCAGTGAAACCATTATTACTTTTGTTTTCCTGTTTTTATTAATTTCTCAATCTCTTATTCAATTTTTGTTTGTCCTATTTACAAGGACATTGTGCTTCAGAGCCAGAAGATGACAGGGAAGTCTCTTTGTCTGTTTCTTCATTCATATGGCAAAAAGTACATGCATGTATTTTTAAAGGTTTTTAAGACAATTTTTTATTCTGTGATCCCATAGACCTACCTGAACTTGCCTACTCAATAACAGACAACTCTGTGCTTCCCTAAACATCAGACTTCCACCAAAGCTTAAACAAAACTTCTACAAGATTTGTTTGGGTTTTTTTTCATGTTAGTCCAGGCTTTCTTCTCAGTTCCTGTAGCATCGCCTACTCGGCAAGTCCCATTCCTGTGGATTTCCCTGAAATGTGGATTCCTGCAGCTCCTCAGTGGCAACTTATTATGATCAAAGAGACTGTCAGTGAAACCCCACCTCTAGTGACCAAGGCCTAATTCTTTTTCTCCTGCTTTTTCTAATATTCTCATTGCCATGACAGCTTTTTCCAAAACAGACTTAATTGACTGAAAACCTGTCTCATATCCCTGGGGAAGTCTGACTTCCCTACTGCAAAGCAAAAACCAACCTTCCTTCTCTGTACTATCCATCACTCTCATGGGAATCCTCATAATTTTTTTCATATTGGGCTTTTGTTTCTCTCTACAGGCATCTTCTTGCTGTTTGAAGATGGGGAAAAAAAAGAGAAGCAAAAATCCCATAAACAACTTACAATATTTTGTCATTGTCAGGAAATAGGCACTGGGGTATGTCTTTGTAAAGGTCTAGGTTGCGGACAGAATATATTTCCTGCTTTTGGAGTGCATAAGCTAAACAAAATCAAGAGCCACTTCACTCCATGATTACTGATGACACCTACTAATTAAATTTCACACAGGTGAAACCAGATGTGTCTTTAGAGGATGGCTCTTGCACAGGAACTTTGCTAACTGCATTATCACATGCCACAGAAAACAGCTCATTAAAAGTTTTTGGTTTTTTTTTAATTTAATAGAAGACTTTTTGTCTATGTCCTTCTTCCCTTCAGGAAAAATGATGGACAATGTCTAGTCAGGTCTATGGTATTACCTCATGGACATTGAAAGTCATAATATACAAATTATATGAGGAAAAGTTAGGAACTTAACTGCCCCTGTCTAGTTCCCCAATGCTTATCATCCAAGGACAGCAAGGACAAGCTCTTGAAGGCACCCCCAAGTTTTACATGACCTTGGACAGTTAGACTGTTGGGAGGAAAAAAAGGAGAAACAGACTGAAGATATTTATAAATAAGTCAATAATTTCACAATATACCTGTCAGGGTTATCATATATATTTGTCAGGGTTATAACAAGAAGTTCTGCAGGTGGCAGACATCATACCCAATGCCAGCTCTGCGCACTTCTTCCATTTTTGTACTTACCGTGTCTATCTTTGAAGAAAGTGACAGTAAGGAATAAATGGTCTCACATTTATGAAGTGGGTATTTGAAGTTTGAGAAGTGGGTGGCAACACCTGCAATTTCTTGTTCAGGATCAACAACTGGATCATTCTTCTAGATTGGAAGTTCAAAATTTGGTGTTTCTCCTATTGTTAAAAATATTCTCCAGTTTGAATTTTTTTAAGGATTTTAGCCCAAATAGTAAAAAAAAACCCTCATTTAAGTTAACTTATTCAATCACTTGTCATTCCTTCAGATATAAGCAGTTTCTCCTTAAAAAAAACACAGACAATTGCTTTCTTTTATAATATCCAAATGGTGGGTTTACTTATGACTATTGCCTCAGTGTTTAATTTGTTCATTATTACTTGCCAGACTCCATGTGTTGTATCAAATAACTACATTTGTTTTGCAGTTGTTATTTAAATTTATTTCAAGAGATTTTCACCACAAAACTTAAAAAGGAAAAGCTTCAGAACATTCATAGAATCATAGAATCACGGAGTGGTTTGGGTTGGGAGGGACCTTAAAGATCATCGAGTTCCAGCCCCCCTGCCATGGGCAGGGACACCTCCCACCAGCCCAGGTTGCTCAAAGCCTCATCCAGCCTGGCCTTGAACCCCTCCAGGGATGGGGCATCTCTAGGCAACCCCTTATTCCCCTTATTGTAATCCACTTCCATCAGTACATTATGATACTAAATAAAGCAAGAAGACCAATTCTCAGTAATGTATTTAATACTAATAGAATTAACCTTGCTTATAAGTATCTCTTCTATTATAAAATAAATTTATATTTAGACCAGAACTTCTCTGAAGGTGCACATCTTTATCTGGTGATTTGTCTACTTATACGTGGCAGGACAAACCAGCTTTCAGAATATTTCATAAATAGAAGTTACAATAATTTACGCAGACAAGAACAGGCTTTCTGCGCATGTTCCAGTGACAATTTCAAAACAAAACCAAAGCCAGTCTACCAAATTCTAGGGCAGATTTTCAGCCCTAGCATCTGGAGACTGCTGGATGCTGAAAGAAAGGACTAGAAGTGGCATAGGACTTATTTCTTTTAAGAGTAAACTATCCGTCTTTCTACAAGCATTTTATATCCCAAATCTTGCCTTAAAGTTTCTTGCTGGAATACTAAAAGAGAAATATTAACGTTTCCCTATTTCATTTTAACAATGTCATTAATATCTAACAGCATTTGTCACATTGAAGCAGCTGGCTTGCCTGATACTGGACCCGCAAGACCTCTGCTTCACTGTTTTGCTGTTTCTTCATCTGAAAGATGTTTTCATGTTGTGGTGAGGTATTTTTTCTGAAGATATTTCACTGCTGCACATGTAAGACAGATCTGACTACTGGGCAATTTTAGGCTTCTGTCCTCAATAATGGTTTTGACTGTCTGAGAACCTGACTTTAGAATTTTATTTTTTTCCATCAGGTTTCATTATTCATTTTTTTTTAAATAATATTTTTCAACATATATGCTCATGTTGCATGATTACAGAACATCTAGAAAATAATTTCACAAGTGTCAGCCATTGGGCAAATCTGATACTCAAATTAGAATTAAAACCTCTTTTCTTGATGCTGGGTACTTGAAATGTATTGACACCCAGGAGATTTGGATTCAGAGGAATCAGGAGACAGTGATTTTAACAGGTCTCCAAATTGAAAGGTTCTTTAGTGTGTATTTGCCTTTAAGAACCTCAGACCAATTAGGCTATTCTCCGAGTTGAAGTTTGTCACTGGTAGAGACATTATGTAAATAAAATTGTCCAATGTCTACTACAGCATCCCAAAACAAGCCTGTCTTAGTGATGGTGTGCCTTGTCACTACCTACAAAATCCAGAACAAAA
Organism: Pterocles gutturalis; assembly: GCF_000699245.1. Taxonomy (NCBI): domain Eukaryota; kingdom Metazoa; phylum Chordata; class Aves; order Pterocliformes; family Pteroclidae; genus Pterocles; species Pterocles gutturalis. The sequence goes on along the minus strand of NW_010128015.1, from coordinate 142 downwards.
GTGTTGTTGGGTTCATCAGAATGAACAGGACATATGAACTACATATACAAACAGGAGGACATATGAGACCATGTAGACAACATTTTCAAGGTTAGTTCTCTTAAAATAGTGTTCATCTTTTACATATATATATATATAAAAT